>NW_022442368.1:554-4541 GCF_009761245.1 Sapajus apella
TTCTCCTTTGGTTTAGACGCGATCTTACCGCTAAATCTTACGAGCCTGTATATGGCTGGAATTATCTCTTTCCAGATTCTCCAAAGAAAGTGTTTCTGAACTGCTACATTCACACATCTGTTTAACTCTGTATGTTGAACATACATCTTGACAATCATTCTGCTACAAAGCTCCGTTTTTGTTTTAGACCCGATATTTCTCATTACACCCTACACTCCCATTCACTCGGGAATATCCAAACGCAGCTTTTAGAAGAAACCTCTTTCTAACTCGCTGAATCTAAACATAGGTGCAACTTCCTAATGTGAACCAAACACAGCAGAGCAGTTTGAAAGAGACCTTTCTCCTTTGGTTTAGACGCGATCTTACCGCTAAATCTTATGAGCCTGTATAGGGCTGGAATTATCTCTTTCCATATTCTCCAACGAAAGCGTTATTCAACTGCTACATTCACACAATTGTTTAACTCTGTAAGTTTAATATACACCATGACAATCATTCTGCTACATAGCTCCGTTTTTGTTTTAGAGCCAGATGTTTCTCATTACACTGTACACTCCCATACACTCAAGAATATCGACACGCAGCTTTTAGAAGAAACGTGTTTCAACCTCGCTGAATCGAAACACAGATGGAAATTCCTAAGGTCAACGAACACACAGCAGAGCAGTTTGAAACAGACGTTCCTCCTGTGGTTTAGACGCGATCTTACTGCTAATTCTTATGAGCCTGATTATGGCTGGAAATATCTCTTTCCAGATTCTCCAAAGAAAGGGTTTCTGAACTGCTACATTCACATATCTGTATAACTCTGCATGTTGAAAATATACCTTGGCAATCATTCAGCTACATAGCTCCGTTTTTGTTTTAGAGCCAGATATTTCTCATTACACCATATACTCCCATTCATTCAGGAATATCCAAACGCAGATTTTCGAAGAAACGTGTTTCTAACTCGCTGAATCTAAACATAGATGCATCTTGCTAAGGTGAACCAAACACAGCAGGGCAGTTTGAAAGAGAAGTTTCTCTTATGACTTAGATGTGATTTTATAGCTAATTCTTAAGAGTCTTTATATGGCTGGAAATATGTCTTTCCAGATTCTCCAAAGAAAGGGTTAGTGAACTGCTATATACACACTATTGTTTAACTCTGTAAGTTTAATATACTCCTTGACAATCTTTCTGTTACATAGCTCCGCTTTTGTTTTAGAGCCTGATATTGCTCATTACACCCATTATTCCAATTCACTATGGAATATCCAAACGCAGCTTTTAGAAGAAACGTGTTTCTACCTCGCTGAAGCTAAACATAGATGCAACTTCCGATGGTGCACGAACACATATGAGAGCATTTTGAAAGGGACGATACTCCTGTGGTTTAGACGCGATCTTACCGCTAATTCTTAGGAGTCTGTATATGACTGGAAATATCTTTTTGCAGATTCTTCAAAGAAAGGTTTTCTGAACTGCTACATTCACATATCTGTTTAACTCTCTAAGTTGAATATACACCTTGAAAATCATTCTGCTACATAGCTCCATTTTTGTTTTAGAGCCAGATATTACTCATTACACTGTATACTCCCTTTCACTCTGGATATCCAAACGCAGCTTTTTGGAGAAACGTGTTTCTAACTCGCAGAATCTAAACATAGATGCAACTTCCTAAGGTGAAGGAACACACAGTGGAGCAGTTTCAAAGAGACGTTTCTCGTATGATTTAGATGCGATCTTAAAGCTAATTGTAACGACTCTGTATATGGCTGGAAATATCTCTTTCCAGATTCTCCAAAGAAAGTTTTAGTGAACTGCTACATTCACACAATTGTTTAACTTTGTAAGTTTAATATACCCCTTGACAATCATTCTGCTACATAGCTCCGTTTTTATTTTAGTCCCAGATATTTCTCATTAAACCCAATACTCCCATTCACTCAGGAAGATCCAAACGCCGCTTTTTGGAGAAAAGTGTTTCTAACTCGCTGAATCTAAACATAGAGGCAGCTTCCAAGGTGAACGAACACACAGTGGAGTAGCTTCAAAGGGTCGTTTCTTGTATGCTTTTCATGCGATCTTAAAGCTAATTCTTTAGAGTCTGTATATGGCTGGAAATATCTCTTTCCAGATTCTCCAAAGAAAGGGTTATTCAACTGCTATATTCACACAATTGTTTAACTCTGTAAGTTTAATATACACCTTGACAATCATTCTGATACATAGGTCCGTTTTTGTTTTAGAGCCAGATATTTCTCATTACATCCTTTACTCCCATTCACTCAGGAATATCGAAACGCCGGTTTTTGGAGAAACGTGTTTCTAACTCGCAGAATCTAAACATAGATGCAACTTCCGAAGGTGAAAGAACACACAGCAGAGCAGTTTGAAAGAGACGTTTCTAATGTGATTTAGACGCGATCTTATAGCTAATTCTCAAGAGTCTGTATATTGCTGGAAATATCTCTTTCCAGATTCTCCAAAGAAAGGGGTATTCAACTGCTACATTCACACAATTGTTTAACTCTGTAAGTGTAATATACACCTTGACAATCATTCTGTTACATAGCTCCGTTGTTGTTTTAGAGCCACATATATCTCTTTACACTGTATACTCCCAGTCACTCAAGAATATCAACACGCAGCTTTTAGAAGAAACGTGTTTCTAACTCGCTGAATCAAAACACAGATGCAACTTCCTAAGGTCAACGAACACACAGCAGAGCAGTTTGAAAGAGACGTTTCTCCAGTGCTTTAGACGCGATCTTACCGCTAGCTCTTATGAGACTGTTTATGGCTGGAAATATCTCTTTCCAGATTCTCCAAAGAAAGTGTTTCTGAATGGCTGCATTCACACATCCGTTTACCTCTGTAAGTTGAACATACACGTGGACAATCATTTTGCTACATAGCTCCGTTTTTGTTTTAGAGCCAGATATTTCTCATTAAACCCTATACTCCCATTCACTCAAGAATATCCAAACGCAGGTTTTATGAGAAACGTGTTTCTAACTCGCTGATTCTAAACATACATGCATCTTCCTAAGGTGAACGAACACACAGAGGAGCAGTTTGTAAGAGACATTTCTCCTGTGATTTAGATGCGATCTTACAGCTAATTCGTAGGAGCCTGTATATGGATGGAAATATCTCTTTCCAGATTCTCCAAAGAAACGGTTAGTGAACTGCTTCGTTCACACAATTGTTTAACTCTGTAAGTTTAATATACACCTTGACAACCATTCTGCTACATAGCTCCGCTTTTGTTTTAGATCCAGATATTTCTCATTACACCCATTATTCCCATTCCCTCAGGAATATCCAAACGCAGCTTTTAGAAGAAACGTGTTTCTAACTCGCTGAATCTCAACATAGATGCAACTTCCGATGGTAAACGAACAAATAAGAGGTCAGCTTGAAAGAGACGATTCTCCTGTGGTTTAGACGCAATCTTATCGCTAATTCTTAGGAGACTGTATATGGCTGTTAATATCTCTTTCCAGATTCTCCAAAGAAAGGGTTAGTAAACTGCTACATTCACACAATTGTTTAACTCTGTAAGTTTAATATACACCTTGACAATCATCTGCAAAATGGCTCCGTTGTTGTTTTAGAGCCCGATATTTCTCATTACACCCTATACTCCCATTCACTCAGGAATATCCAAATGCCACTCTATGGAGAAACGTGTTTCTACCTCGCTGAACCTAAGCATATATGCAACTTTCTAAGGTGAACGAACACACAGCAGAGCAGTTTGAAAGAGACGTTTCTGCTGTGATTTAGATGCGATTTTAAAGCTAATTCTTAGGAGCCTGTATATGGCTGGAAATATCTCTGTCCAGATTTTCCAATTAAAGGGTTTCTGAACTGCCACATTCACAAATCTCTCTAACTCTGTAAGTTGATTACACACCTTGACAATCATTCTTCTACATAGTTCCGTTTTTGTTTTAGAGCCAGATATTTCTCTTACACCGTATACTCCCA
>NW_022442369.1:0-851 GCF_009761245.1 Sapajus apella
GTAATCAGAAACATCTTGCTCTAAAACAAAAACGCAGCTATCTAGCATAATGGTTGTCAACCTGTACAATCAACTTAAAGAGTTAAACTGATGTGTGTTTGCAGCAGTTCAGAAATTCTTTGCTTTGAGAATCTGGAAACAGGTATTTCCAGCCATATACAAGCATATGAGAACTACCAGTAAGACTGCGTTTAAAACACTGGAGAAACGTGTACTTCAAACTGCTCTGCTTTGTGTTCATTCACCTTAGGAAGTTGCATCTATGTTTAGATTCAGCGAGTTAGAAACACGTTTCTTTTAAAAGCTGCGTTTGGATATTCCAGAGTGAATGAGACTGTAGGCTGTAATGAGAAATATCTTGATCTAAAACAAAAACGAAGCTATCTAGTAGAATGGTTGTTAAGCTGTAGAATCAACTAACATAGTTAAACTGATGTGTGGTTGCAGCAGTTCAGAAATACTTTCTTTGGAGAATCTGGAAACAGATATTTCCAGACATTTACAGGTATATGAGAACTAGCAGGACGACTGCGATTAAAACACAGGAGAAAAGTCTAGTTCAAGCTCTTCTGCTTAGTGTTCGCTCACGTTAGGAAGTTGCCTCTATTTTCAGATTCAGGGATTAGAAACACGTTTCTTCTACAAGCTGCGTTTGGATATTCCAGAGTGACTGAGGCTATAGGCTGTAATGAGAAATAGCTTGCTCTAAAACAAAAACGCAGCTATCTAGCAGAATGGTTGTCACACTCTTCCATCAACTTACAGAGTTAAACTGATGTGCGTGTGTAGCAGGTCTGAAATCCTTTCTTTGGAGAATTTGGAAACAGATATTTCCAGACATATACAGTCAT
>NW_022442369.1:951-2392 GCF_009761245.1 Sapajus apella
ATTCAGCGAGTTAGAAACACGTTTCTTCTAAAATCTGCGTTTGGATATTCCAGAGTGACTGCGACTAAAGGCTGTAATGAGAAATATCTTGCTCTAAAACAAAAACGCAGCTATCTAGCAGAATGGTTGTCAAGCTGTAAAATCATCTTATGGAGTTAAATTGATGTGTGTGTGCAGAGGTTCTGAAATCTTTTCTTTGGGGAATCTGGAAACAGATATTTCCAGCCTTACCCAGGCATTTAATTGCTAGCAGTAAGACTGCGTTTAAAACACAGGAGAAACGTGTAGTTCAAAGTGCTTTGCTTTGTGTTCGTTGACCTTAGGAAGTTGCATATATGTTTACATTCAGCGAGTTAGAAACACGTTTCTTCTAAAATCTGCGTTTGGATATTCCAAAATGACTGAGACTAAAGGCCGTAATGAGAAATATCTTGCTCTAAAACAAAAACGTAGCTATCTAGCAGAATAGTTGTCAAGCTGTACAATGTTCTTACAGAGTTAAACTGACGTGTGTGTGCAGTAGTTCAGAAATCTTTCGTTGGAGAATCTGGAAACAGATATTTCCAGCCATATACAGGCTTACAAGAACTAGCAGTAAGACTGCGTTTTAAACACAGGAGAAACATCTAGTTCAAAATGCTCTGCTTTGTGATCGTTCACCTTAGGATGTTGCATCTATGTTTAGATTCAGCGAGTTAGAAACACGTTTCTTCTAAAAGCAGCGTTTGTATATTCCCGTGTGAAAGAGCCTGTGGGCCGTAATCAGAAACATCTTGCTCTAAAACAGAAACGCAGCTATCTAGCAGAATGGTTGTCAAGCTGTACAATCAACTTACAGAGTTAAACTGAAGTGTGTTTGCAGCAGTTCAGAAATCCTTTGCTTCGAGAATCTGGAAACAGATATTTCCAGCCATATACAGGCATATGAGAACTACCAGTAAGACTGCGTTTAAAACAGTGGAGAAACATCTATTTCAACCTGCTCTGCTTTGTGTTCGTTCACCTTAGGAAGTTGCATCTATGTTGAGATTCAGCGAGTTAGAAACACGTTTCTTCTAAAAGCTGCGTTTGGATATTCCAGAATGACTGAGACTAAAGCCCGTAATGAGAAATATCTTGCTCTAAAACAAAAACGCAGCAATCTAGCAGAATGGTTGTCAAGCTGTACTATCTTCTTACAGAGTTAAACTGCCGTGTGTGTGCAGTACTTCAGAAATCCTTTCATTGGAGAATCTGGAAAAAGATATTTCTAGCCTTATACAGGCATATGACAACTACCAGGAAGATGGCGTTTAAAATCTGGAGAAACGTCTATTTCAACCTGCTCTGCTTTGTGTTCCTTCACCTTAGGAAGTTGCCTATATGTTTAGATTCATCAAGTTAGAAAAACGTTTCTTCTAAAATCTGCGTTTGGATATTCCAGAGTGACTGAGACTAAAGG
>NW_022442369.1:2492-3085 GCF_009761245.1 Sapajus apella
TCTAAAACAAAAACGCAGCTACCTAGCAGAATGGTTGTCAAGCTGTAAAATCATCTTACGGAGAAAAATTCATGTCTGTGTGCAGAGGGTCTGAAATCTTTTCTTTGGGGAATGTGGAAGTAGATATTTCCAGCCTTAGCAAGGCGTTTAAGGCCTAGCAGTAAGACTGCGTTTAAAACACAGGAGAAACGTCTAGTTCAAACTGCTCTGCTTTGTGTTCGTTCACCTTAGGAAGTTGCATTTATGTTTAGATTCAGCGAGTTAGAAACACGTTTCTTCTAAAAGCAGCGTTTGGATATTCCAGTGTGAAAGAACCTGTAGGCCGTAATCAGAAACATGTTGCTCTAAAACAAAAACGCAGCTATCTAGCAGAATGGTTGTCAAGCTGTACAGTCAACTTACAGAGTTAAACTGATGTGTGTTTGCAGCAGTTCAGAAATCCTTTGCTTCGAGGATCTGGAAACAGATATTTCCAGCCATATACAGGCATATGAGAATTACCAGTAAGACTGCGTTTAAAACACTGGATAAACGTCTATTTCAACATACTCTGCTTTGTGTTCGTTCACCTTAGGAAGTTGCATCTATGTTTA
>NW_022442369.1:3185-4541 GCF_009761245.1 Sapajus apella
TAGTAGAATGGTTGTCAAGCTGTAAAATCATCTTATGGAGTTAAATTGATGTGTGTGTGCAGAGGGTCTGAAATCTTTTCTTTGGGGAATGTGGAAGTAGATATTTCCAGCCTTAGCAAGGCGTTTAAGGCCTAGCAGTAAGACTGCGTTTAAAACACAGGAGAAACGTCTAGTACAAACAACTCTGCCTTTTGTTCGTTCACCTTAGGAAGTTGCATCTATGTTTAGAATCAGCGAGCTGGAAACACGTTTCTTCTATAAGCTCTGTTTGGTTATTCCAGAGTGACTGAGACTATAGGGTGTAATGAGAAATATCTTGCTCTAAAACAAAAATGCAACTGTCTAGAACAATGGTTGTCAAGCTGTACAATCTTCTTACAGAGTTCAACTGATGTGTGTTTGCAGCAGTTCAGAAATCCTTTGCTTCGAGAATCTGGAAACAGATATTTCCAGCCATATACAGGCATATGAGAACTACCAGTAAGACTGCGTTTAAAACACTGGAGAAACGTCTATTTCAACCTGCTCTGCTTTGTGTTCGTTCATCTTACTAAGTTGCCTCTATGTTTAGATTCAGCGAGTTAGAAAAATGTTTCTTCTAAAATCTGCGTTTGGATATTCCAGAGTGACTGAGACTAAAGGCTGTAATGAGAAATATCTTGCTCTGAAACAAAAACGCAGCTATCTAGCAGAATGGTTGTCAAGCTGTAAAATCATCTTACGGTGTTAAACTGATGCGTGTGTGCAGACGTTCTGAAATCTTTTGTTTCGGGACTCTGGAAACAGATATTTCCAAACTTACCAAGGCATTTCAAACTTAGCAGTAAGACTGCGTTTAAAACACAGGAGAAACGACTAGTTCAAACTGCTCTGCTTTGTGTTCGTTCACCTTAGGAAGTTGCATCTATGTTTAGATTCAGCGAGTTATAAACACGTTTCTTCTAAAAGCTGCGTTTGGATATTCCAGAATGACTGAGACTAAAGGCCTTAATGAGAAATATCTTGCTGTAAAACAAAAACGCAGCTATCTAGCAGAATGGTTGTCACGCTGTACAATCTTCTTACAGAGCTAAACTGACGTTTGTGTGCAGTAGTTCAGAAATCCTTTCGTTGGAGAATCTGGAAACTGATATTTCCAGCCATATACAGGCTTACAAGAACTAGCAGTAAGACTGCGTTTAAAACACAGGAGAAACATCTAGTTCAAACTGCTCTGCTTTGTGTTTGTTCAACTTAGAAAGTTGCATCTACGTTTAGATTCAGCGAGTTAGAAACACATTTCCTCCAAAAGCAGCGTTTGGATATTCCTGTGTGAAAGAGCCTGTAGGCCGTAATCAGAAACATCTTGCTCTAAAA
>NW_022442370.1:0-848 GCF_009761245.1 Sapajus apella
GCAGCTTGAAAGAGACGTTTCTCTTATGATTTAGATGCGATCTTAAAGCTAATTCTTAGGAGCTTGTATATGGCTGGAAATATCTCTTTCCAGATTCTCCAAAGAAAGGTTTTCTGAACTGCTACATTCACATATCTGTTAAACTCTCTACGTTGAATATACATCTTGACAATCATTCTCCTACATAGCTCCGTTTTTGTTTTAGAGCCAGATATTTCTCATTACACCCTACACTCTGATTCATTCAGGAATGTCCAAACGCCGCTTTTTGGAGATACGTGTTTCTAACTCGCTGAATCTAAACAAAGATGCAACTTCCGAAGGTGAACGGACACACAGCAGAGCAGTTTGAAACAGACGTTTCTTATGTGATTTTGACGTCATCTTATACCTAATTCTTAAGAGTCTGTATATTGCTGGAAATATCTCTTTCCAGATTCTCCACAGAAAGGGTTATTCAACTGCTACATTCACACAATTGTTTAACTCTGTAAGTTTAATATACACCTTGACAATCATTCTGCTACATAGCTCCGTTTTTGTTTTAGAGCGAGATATTTCTCATTAAACAATACACTCCCATTCATAAGGAATATCGATACCCAGTTTTTTTAGAAACGTGTTTCTAACTCGCAGAATCTAAACATGGATGCAACTTCCGAACGTGAACGAACACAGAGTGGAGCTGCTTGAAGGAGACGTTTTTCGTATGATTTAGATGCAATCTTAAAGCTAATTCTTAAGCGTCTGTATATGGCTGGAAATATCTCTTTCCAGATTCTCCAAAGAAAGGGTTGGTGAACTGCTACATTCACACAATTGTTTAACTCTGTAACTTTAATATACAC
>NW_022442370.1:948-4541 GCF_009761245.1 Sapajus apella
TCTCATTAAACCCCATACTCCCATTCACTCAGCAATATCCAAACGCATCTTTTTGGAGAAACTTGTTTCTAACTCGCAGAATCTAAATATAGATGCAACTTACGAAGGTGAACTAACACACAGTGGAGCAGTTAGAAGGAGACGTTTCTCGGATGATTTAGATGCGATCTTTAAGCTAATTCTTATAGTCTGTATATCGCTGGAAATATCTCTTTCCAGATTCTCCAAAGAAATGTTTGTGAACTTCTACTTTCACACAATTGTTTAACTCTGTAAGTTTAATACACACCTTGACAATCATTCCGCTATATAGTACCGTTTTTGTTTTAGAGCCAGATATTTCTCATTAAACCCTATACTCCCATTCACTCAGGAATATCCAAACGCAGCCTTTTGGAGAAACGTGTTTCTAACTCGCAGAATCTAAACATAGATGCAACTTCCGAAGTTGAACGAACACACAGCAGAGCAGTTTGAAAGAGACGTTTCTTGTATGATTTACATGCTATCTTAAAGCTAATTCTAAAGAGTCTGTATATGGCTGGAAATATCCCTTTCCAGATTCTCCAAAGAAAGGGTTAGGGAACTGCTATATTCACACAATTGTTTAACTCTGTAAGTTTAATAAACACCTTGACAATCATTCTGCTACATAGCTCCGTTGTTGTTTTAGAGTCCGATATTTCTCATTACACCCTATACTCCCATTCACTCAGGAATATCGAAACGTCGCTTTTTGGAGAAACGTGTTGCTAACTCGCTAAATCGAAACATAGATGCAACTTCCAAAGGTCAACGAACACAGCCGAGCAGTTTGAAAGAGACGTTTCCCCTGTGGTTGAGAAGCTATCTTACCGCTAATTCTTATGAGCCTGTTTACTGCTGGAAATATCTCTTTCCAGATTCTCGAAAGAAAGCTTTTCTGAGCTGCTACATTCACACATCTGTTTAACTCTGTAAGCTGAATACACACCATGACAATAATTCTTCTACATAACTCCGTTTTTGTTGTAGAGCCAGATATTTCTCATTACACCCTATACTCCCAATAACCCAGGAATACCCAAACGCGGCTTTTAGAAGAAACCTGTTTCTAACTCGCTGAATCTAAACATAGATGCAACTTCCTAATGTGAACAAAACACAGCAGAGCAGTTTGAAAGAGACATTTCTCCTGTGGATTAGACGCGATCTTACCGCTAATTCTTAAGAGTCTGTATTTGGCTGGAAATATTTCTTTCCACATTCTCCAAAGAAAGTGTTAGTGAACTGGTACATTGACACAATTGTTTACCTCTGTAAGGTTAATATACACCTTGACAATCATTCTGCTACATAGCTCCGCTTTTGTTTGGAGCCAGATATTTCTCATTACAGCCATAATTCCCATCACTCAGGAATATCCAAACGCAGCTTTTAGAAGAAACGTGTTTCTAACTGGCTGAATCTAAACACAGATGCAACTTCCGAAGGTGAAAGAACACATAAGAGAGCAGTTTGAAAGAGACTATTCTCCTGTGGTTCAGACGCGACCTTACCGCTAATTCTTAGGAGCCTGTATATGGCTGGAAACATCTCTTTCCAGATTCTCCAAAGAAAGGTTTTCTGAACTGCTACATTCACATATCTGTTAAACTCTCTACGTTGAATATACATCTTGACAATCATTCTGCTACATAGCTCCGTTTTTGTTTTAGAGCCAGATATTTCTCATTACACCCTATACTCCGATTGATTCAGGAATGTCCAAACGCCGCTTTTTGGAGATACGTGTTTCTAACTCGCTGAATCTAAACATAGATGAAACTTCCCAAGGTGAACGGACACACAGCAGAACAGTTTGAAACAGACGTTTCTAATGTGATTTTGACGTCATCTTATACCTAATTCTTAAGAGTCTGTATATTGCTGGAAATATCTCTTTCCAGATTCTCCACAGAAAGGGTTATTCAACTGCTACATTCACACAATTGTTTAACTCTGTAAGTTTAATATACACCTTGACAAACATTCTGCTACATAGTTCCGTTTTTGTTTTAGAGCCAGATATTTCTCATTACACTGTATCCTCCCATTCACTCAAGAATATCGACACGCAGCTTTTAGAAGAAACGTGTTTCTAACTCGCTGAATCGAAACACAAATGCAACTTCCTAAGTTCAACGAACACACAGCAGAGCAGTTTGAAAGAGACGTTTCTCCGGTGATTTAGATGCGATCTTAAAGCTAATTCTTAGGAGACTGTATATGGCTGGAAATATCTCTTTCCAGATTCTCCAAAGAAAGGGTTAGTGAACTGCTACATTCATACAATTGTTTAACTCTGTATGTTTAATATACTCCTTGACAGTTATTCTGCTACATAGCTCCGTTTCTGTTTTAGAGCCAGATATTTCTCTTTAAACCCTATACTCCCATTCACTCAGGAATATACAAACGCAGCTTTTTGGACAAACGTGTTTCAAACTAGCGGAATCTAAACATAGATGCAACTTCCGAAGGTGAACGAACACACAGTGGAGCAGTTTGAAAGAGACGTTTCTCGTATGATTTAGGTGCGATCTTATAGCTAATTCTTAAGAATCTGTATATGGCTGGAAATATCTCTTTCCAGATTCTCCAAAGAAAGGGTTAGTGAACTGCCACATTCACACAATTGTTGAACTCTGTAAGTTTAATATACACCTTGACAATGATTCTGCTACATAGCTCCGTTTTTGCTTTAGAGTCAGATATTTTTTATTAATCCCTATACTCCCATTCACTCAGGAATATCCATACGCAGCTTTTTGCAGAAACGTGTTTCTAACTCGCAGAATCTAAGCATAGACGCAACTTCCGAAGGCGAACGAACACACAGTGGTGCAGTTTGAAAGAGACGTTTCTCGTATGATTTAGATGCGATCTTAAATCTAATTCTTAGGAGTCTGTATAAGGCTGGAAATATCTCTTTCCAGATTCTCCAAAGAAACGGTTAGTGAACTGCTACATTCACACAATAGTTTAACTCTGTAAGTTTAATATACCCCTTGACAATTATTCTGCTACATAGCTCCGTTTTTGCTTTAGAGCCAGATATTTCTCATTAAACCCTACGCTCCCATTCACTCAGGAATATAAAAACGCACCTTTTTGGAGAAACATGTTTCTAAGTCGCAGAATCTAAATATAGATGCAACTTCCGAAATTGAACGAACACACAATGGAGCAGTTTGAAAGAGACGTTTCTCGTATGATTTAGATGCGATCTTAAAGCTAATTCTTACGAGTCTGTATATGGCTGGAAATATCTCTTTCCAGATTCTCCAAAGAAAGGGTTAGTGAACTGCTACATTCCCACAATTGTTCAACTCTGTAAGTTTAATCTACACCTTGACAATCATTCTGCTACATAGCTCCGTTATTGTTTTAGAGCCAGATATTTCTCATTAAACCCTATGCTCCCATTCACTCAGGCATATCCAAGCGCAGCTTTTTGGAGAGACGTGTTTGTAACTCACATAATGTAAACATATATGCAACTTCCGAAGGTGAACGAACAAACAGTGGAGCAGTTTGAGAGAGACGTTTCTCGTATGATTTAGATGCGATCA
>NW_022442371.1:0-4540 GCF_009761245.1 Sapajus apella
ATTTTTTTGAAGCTAGCATAACTTCAACAACAAAATTCCAACAAGGATAATATAAAGAAAAAAACATATAGATTATTATCTTACTTCTGTAAGATAATGTTCAAAAGTTCCAGACAAACTTTAGCAAATTGAATAATATACTATCACCAGAATGGTTTCATTTCAGGAATAAAAAGTTGAATTAATGTTAGAAAATCAGCCTGGGCAACATGGCAAAACCACATCTCTACAAAAAATTCAAAAATTAGCCAGGTGTGGTGGCATGGGCCTGTAGTTCAGCTATTGGGGAGACTGAAGTGAGAGGATCACTTGATCTCCAGAGGTCAAGGCTGCAGTGAGCTACGACTGTGCCGCTGCACTCGGGCCTGGGTGAAAAAGCAAGACACCATCTCAAAAAATAAAAAATAAAAAAGAATATCAAATGATGTGAAAGGCAAAACCATGAAGCTTAACTATAAGTTATGTAAGGGTATGCCTTCAGGATTTAAGAGGTTAAGGCTAGATTTCTTAAGCACTGAAAGCTATAACCATGAAGGAAAAGGTTGAATTTTTGGCCACACTAAAACTAAAACCTTTGTAATTGTTTTACTAAATTATTGTAATGGATGCTTTTATTACTATGCTTCAATCATTTTTATTTTTCTAATATAGAGATTTAAGGCTATAAATTCCAAGTACAGCAGTAACTACATGCCTCAAATTTAACATACAGTTTATAATTTAGTTCAAAGTATTTTCTAGTATCTGTTGTAAATTCTTTTGATAAATAGGTTATTTAGATTATTTCCCAAATTCATAACATATGAGATTTTCTAATTATCTTTTTGTAAATATTTACAGTTTAATTCGATTATGATCAGAAAACATACAAATTTCAATATTTCAAAATTTGTTGAGGCTTGCTTCTTGACTGAGAACATGATTAATTTTAGTTAACATTTCATATAGACTTGAAAAGGATATGTGTTTTTCAGTTGTTGGGTGCAGTGCTCTATATATGCCAATTACATCAACTTTGTTAATCACATTGATCAAATCTTTTGTATCCTGGCTGACATCTTGTCTGCTTGTCCTCCTGGTTACTGAGAGAGGTGCTGTGGTAGGTAGCCTTTAAGATGATCTCCACCTCCTGGCATTCATACCACTATGTTATCCCCTCCCCTAGATTTAGTGACTCACTTCTAATAAAAAAGTAACAGGATGTCACTTCTGAAATAAGCTTATAAAGAGACTGTGACTTGTATCTTCTTCTTCCCCTCTCTCCTGCTTCTTGAGGAGAAGCAGTTGCCATGTTGTGAGCTGTCCTATGGAGAAGCCCATGTAGAAGATAGCTGATGTCTTCAGCCAGTTGCCAGCAAGGATCTGAGGCCTGCCAATAGCCATGGGAGTGAGCTTGAAGTGGATTCTTCTCCAGCTGAGACTTTGGATTATCGCATTCTTGGCAGACACCTTGATTGCAGCCTTGTAAGAGACCTTAAACCAAGGTTCACTCAACCTAAGCCTTGTCTAGAATTCTGACCCACATACACTGTGAGACAATAAGCGTTTGTTGTTTGAAATTACTAAGTTTTGGGTAATTTGTTATGCAGCATCAATGACAAATTCAGGTTTGTTAAGAAGCTGGTAGCATAACTATGAATTTCTCTATTTTTTTATTTGTGTCATTTTGCATATTTTGAGGCTTTATTAGTAAATGGATGCACATTAGGATTGTTATAACTTCCTGATGAGTTAAACCTCTTATTCTTATGAAATGCTGCATTTTAAGTTTGTATAATAATTTTTGCCTTAACGTCTATGTTTTATATAGACGTGTCAATATAACAACGTGAGCTTTCTTTTGCATGTTGTACCTTTTCTGTTTATTTTCTTGTCAATCTTTCTGAATTATTATATTATACTGTTTTCTGAAAGTACTTGAAGTGTGCATAAATTATGTTTTATTTTGTCTAGTCCGACAGTCTTTATATTTTAATGAGAGCATGTTTCCACTTGCATTTACTAGAAGTACAAGGATATTTAGGCTTAACCTTATCTTGCTTGTATTTGATTTCTATTTACACTGGCCATTCTTTAGCCCTCTTTCTCTCCTTTTTTACCTTCTGCTGAAGTTTTTAAATTACTAAAGTTCTTAATTTTTTTTTATTTCAATAGGTTTTGAGGGAAGAGGTGGTGTTTGGTTACATGAATAAGTTCTTTAGTGATGATTTCTGAGATATGAGTATATCCATCACCTGAGCAGTTACACTGTACCCAATGTGTGCAGTCTTTTATCCCCCGCCACCCCCCATCCTTTCCCCCAAGTTCCCAAGGTCCAATGTATCATTCTTATGCCTTTGCATCCTCATAGCTAAGCTCCCACATAAGCTCATTCTCACATGAGTGAGAACGTATGATGTCTGGTTTTCCATTCTTGAGTTATTTCCCTTAGAATAATAGTCTCCAATTCCATCCAGGTCGCTGTGAATGCCATTATTTCATTCCTTTTTGTGACTGTGTAATATATATATATATATATATATATATATATATATATATATATGTGTGTGTGTGTGTGTGTGTGTGTGTGTGTGTGTGCATACACACACACACATATATACACATATATATATATACACACACACCCATAAAAGCCTGATCTCTTGCTTCTCTGTCCACTTATTTGTGTTGTAATTTTCCTTTGTGAGATTATTAGAACCTACCTATGATCACTGGCGCTTATTTAACAGCAGATATCCCACAGGTGGAGAAAGGCAAGGGAATGTCTCTCCATGAGGGAACTGGGATATAAAGGTAGGCAGGCAATTATTTCTTATAAAGTCAGCTGGAGAGAACCTCTTCATTTCTCTTTTTCCTGTACTGTTTGTGTTTCAAGGGCAGAAAAAGCTGTGCCATCCACTTGGCTCCTTCTGCACTTTTGGGAATAAGGAATCGTGTGGTTCTTTTCCCATGGGTCTACATTTTACCAAAAGCTAAGTTCCCTTACTTACCTACATGCCACATTTCAGGGTAGGCACCTTAATTTTGATATTGTTTACAATTTTCCCCTGAACAACGGAGAATAAATCCCAACAGGAGATCTTCATGCTGGGAACCCCAAGATAATCTTTTCACTTTAACTCATTTGCATTTAGGTCCCAGCAGCTATTGTGTTCATGAGAGGCAAATATCTCAAGAGTATCAATTTAGAAGGATAGAAGCCCTTACTTAGATTTTTTTTTTTTTTTTTTTTTTTTTTGCTTAGAGCTAGGCTATAAATGGCCCCACAAGCCCAAAGATGAAAGATCGCATTCTTGGGATCTGTGAATGTCACAAGGCAAAGTTTTTGCAGATGTGATTAAAGATCTGGAGATGGTGAGGTTGTTCTGGATTATCAGGGTGGGCCCTAAGTGCAATCACATATATTCTTATAAGAGAGACATTTCACACACACAGATGAGAAGGCAATGTGAATATGGAACACAAAGAGATTTAAAGATGCTTGCCTTGAAGATTTAAGCAATGCTGCTGGCTAGGGGTGCTGGCAGCAACCAGAAGCCAAAAAAGAAAGGGAATGTGCTTTACCCTAGAGCCTCCAGAAGGAGCAGTTCTGCTGATGCTTCAATTTGAGTCAAGAGATACTGATTTCAGACTTCTGGCCTCTAGAACTGTGAGAGAATAAATTTGGTTTTTAAACAACTGTATTGAGATGTAAGTCACATACCATACAATTCACACATTTAAAATGTATAATTCAATATTTGCAGATATTTATTTGTAGATATGTGCAACCATCACCACAATCATTTTGAACATCTTCATCATCTCAAAAAAAAAAAAAAAAACACTCCATGCCATTCATCTAATAACCTCCATTTTCCCCATCTTTCCTCCATCCCCCAAATCATAAGAAATGTTCTGTCTCTAATCTACTTTCTGTCTCTATAGATTCGCCTATTCTGGGTATGTCATATAAATGGAATTATTTTAAAAAGCAATTTTTACAAATTATACTTTAAGTTTTGGGATATATGTGCAGAACGTGCAAGTTTGTTGCATAGTTATACATGTTTTACAGTAGCTCGGTGCACCCATCAACTCATCATCTACATTAGGTATTTCTCCTAATGCTGTCCCTCCCTTAGCCCCCCATCTCTTGACAGGCCCCAGTATTAATGTTTCCCTCCTTGTGCCCATATATTCTCAAACAAACTTAGGAAGTTTTCAGCTATTCTTTCTTTGAATATTTTTCTGCTGTTTTCTCTTTCTTCTCTCTTTCTGCTACCCCTGTTACATGTATGTGGTATGCTTAATGATGATCTACATTTCTCTGAGGTTCTGTTCATTTTTTAAATGTTATTTTCATTTTATTTTTCTCTGTTCTTCAGATTGTCTAATTTATATTATTCTATTTTTAAAT
Source organism: Sapajus apella (assembly GCF_009761245.1). NCBI lineage: Eukaryota > Metazoa > Chordata > Mammalia > Primates > Cebidae > Sapajus > Sapajus apella. The sequence goes on from NW_022442371.1 coordinate 4,400, forward strand.
TTGCTAAATCTTCTTCTTCAAAATCTTCTGTTAATCTCTGTAGGACAATTTTTCTTTCAATTGTTAATGAGTGAAAAAATTTCCATTTGGTTCTTTAAAATCATTTGTATCTCTTTATTGATATGCTCTATTTGATGTAAC
>NW_022442372.1:0-2984 GCF_009761245.1 Sapajus apella
TCATCTAATCAGTCTAAGGTCTAAGTGGGGAGGGCAGGCCTCATCTAATCAGTCTAAGGCCCAAAGGGGGAGGGTGGGCCTCATCTAATCAGTCTAAGCCCTAAGGGGGAGGGTGGGCCTCCTCTAATCAGTTGAAGATTCTAAAGAGGAAAAGCTGGGCCTCATCTAATCAAAGGTCTAAATGGTAAACGCTGAGGTTTTCTGGAGAAGAGATTGTTTTGTTTTCATTTTGACACAGAGTCTCACTCTGTTGACCAGGCTGGAGTGCCGTGGCGTGATCTCCGCTCACCGCAACCTCCGCCTCCCGGGTTCAAGCAATTCTCCTGCCTCAGCCTCCCGCGTAGCTGGGATGACAGGCGTGCGTCACCACACCCGGCTCATTTTGTATTTTTAGTAGAGACGGGGTTTCACCATGTTGGCCAGGCTGGTCTTGAACTCCTGACCTCAGGTGATCCGCCCACCTCGGCCTCCCAAAGTGCCACCGCGCCCGGCCTGCTCTACCTTCTTCTCCCCCTTTTCTTGACCACCCACCCGCCTCAGTTTCTCCTGATGGAGCTCACAGAGAAAACGCTGACCACGACCTGACTACACCCTGACCCAAACCCAGGTGGAAGACCCAGGAGCTGGATACAGATTCCAGCCACAGCCCGTGGTGACGCTGAGGTCCCAGCTGGTGGAGAAGCAGGGCGGCTGACACTCAGAACCCGTGTCCCCATTCCCGGTTCCCCGGCTTTCCACCCCAGCTCTCCGCTCCGCCCACCCCTACCTACCTGGTCCTCCACCTGATTCTCATCGTTGAGTTTGTCTTTGATTTTTGGAACCGGGGGGAAGAGTCGCTGCATCCGGACACATCTGAGGGACAGAGAGGGAAAGCGTGAAGGGAGCCCCAGGCCGCCAGACTGCCTTCCTCAGGATGCTCAGTTCAACTACCCAAAACAACATCACCAAGGATCACCAAGTGATAAAAATCTTGGCCAGGCGTGGCGGCTCACGCCTGTCATCCCAGCACTTTGGGAGGCCGAGGGCGGGAGGATCAGCTCACGTTGGGAGTTTGAGACCAGCCTGGCCAACATGGAGAAACGCCGTCTCTACGAAAAACGCAAAAACTTAGCGGGGTGTGGTGGCGGGTGAGTGTCAACCCAGCTACTCGGGAGGCTGAGGCAGGAGGATCGCTTGAATCGGGGAGGCGGAGGTCGCAGTGAGCCGAGATCGCGCTGGGAGACAGAGTGAGACTCCAACCCGGAAAAAAAAAAAAAAAAAAAAAAGGAAAAAATGTAATTAGTTAACGGATGTCAAGGTGAGATGACCCTGGATTGCAGTGAGTCCTAAATCCAATGACAGGCATCCTTCTGAGAGACAGAAGACAGACAGACGCAGACCAAGAGGCCACGTGGACGCAGCGGCTGGAACTGCAGTCATGGGGCCACTAGCCCAGGACACCTGGCGCCCCCAGGAGCTGAGCCAGGCAGGAATCATCCTCCCCTGGAAGCTCCAGAGGGAAGATGATACAATTGTTTTGAATCCAACTATCGTCCGCTTCGATTGCCTCGAATTTGTGAATGGGGCCTTATTAGAAACACGACCTCCGCAAATGTCACTAAGTCAAGGATTTTGACACGAGATCGTCACGCATCTCATACATCCCATGACAGGCGTCATCTTTAGACACAGCAGAGGAGCCGGGCGCATCACCTGGGGCCAGGAGTTCCAGGCCAGCCTGACCAACATGGACAAACACCTTCTCGACCAAAAATACAAAAATTAGCCAGGTGTGACGGTGCACGTACGTCATCCTAGCTACTCCGGAGGCTGACACAGGAGGTGACACAGCCAGGAAGCATCCTGCCCTACAGCAGAAGACACACAGGGCATGAAGGCATCGCCTCTGTGCCCACAGCTCAGCCTTGTGGGGGGCAGGGGGATCTCACGTCCGGCAAAAACGTGGCATCCCAAGCAAGTTGTCCGTGTCACCGGATGCGTGACAGGACCAGGCTGTCTTTGTGAGAAACACAGACACCCTCTGGAGAAAGCGCCGTCCCCCCCGCCCAGCCGCCGCACGTGTGTCTGGGGGATGCCGAGGTGCTTCGGGGATTACCTTTTAAACAGGAAGCCGAGGACCAGGGCACACACCATGGTCCCGAGGACCAAGGGCACGTAAATGTACACGGCGCTGGTCTGCCCGTCATCAGACCCTAGAGAGCCACAGGAATGCATCTGGTGTGAATCGCTGACGGACGTGGAAAAGGAAATCAACTTTTTTTTTTTCTTTTTTTGGGGGGGGAATGGGGGACTGCCGTGGCTCACGCCTCTCATCCCAGCACTTTGGGAGGCCGAGGTGGGCGGATCACGAGGTCAGGAGTTCGAGACCAGCCTGGCCAACATGAGAAAACCCCATCTCTGCGAAAAATACAAAAATTAGCTGGTTATGGTGGCATTCGCCTGTAATCCAAGCTACTCGGGAGGCTGAGGCAGGAGGATCGCTTGATCCCAGGAGGTGGAGGTTGCAGTGAGCGCTGAGGTCACGCCATTGCACTCTAGCCTGGAATATTCTGTCTCAAAAAAAAAAAAAAAAAAAAAAAAAAAGAGTCCTACTCTTGTTGCCCAGGCTGGAGTCCAATGGCACAATCCCGGCTCACCGCAACCTCGACCCCCGGGGTTCAAGCGATTCCCCTGCCTCAGCCTCCAGAGTAGCTGGGATTACGGGCACCCATCACCCTGCCTGGCTAAATTTGCTATTTTTAGTAGAGACGGGGTCTCTTCATGTTGGTCAGGCTGGTCTCGAACTCCCGACCTCAGGCGATCCGCCCGCCTCGGCCTCCCAAAGTGCTGGGATGACAGGCGTGAGTCACCGCGCCCGGTCAAGGAATTAACTTGCTTTGGGACTCCAGATGCATTTAGTGGAAGGGAAAAGCTGAGCAGGAACCGGATTCAGCAAACCTTGAGGTCAGGAGTTCGAGACCAGCCTGACCAGAATAGTAAAACCC
>NW_022442372.1:2994-4540 GCF_009761245.1 Sapajus apella
GGAGTTCGAGACCAGCCTGAACCACATGGAGAAATTCCGTGTCTACAAAAAAATGCAAAATTAGCCGGGCGTGGTGGCGGACGCCTGTCCTCCCAGCTGCTCGGGAGGCTGAGGCAGGAGAATCGCCTGAAGCTGGGAGGTGGAGGTCGGAGTGAGCTGAGATTTTGCCACCGCATTCCAGCCTGGGTCACAGAGTGACGACTTCCATCTCAAAAAAACATAGGCCGGGCGCGGCGGCTCACACCTGTCGTGCCAGCACTTTGGGAGGCCGAGGTGGGCGGGTCACCTGAGGTCAGGAGTTCGAGACCAGCCTGGCCAACATGGTGAAACCCCGTCTCTCTATAAAAAAATAACAGGACATGACAGTATTCCTAGCCTTAAACTCTCTCTCTCTCTCTCTCTTTTTTTCTGACACAGAGTCTCGCTCTGTTGCCCAGGCTGGAGTGCGGTGTCACGATCTTGGCTCTCCGCAACCTCCGCCTCCCGGGTTCAAGCGGTTCTCCTGCCTCAGCCTCCCCAGTGTCTGGGATGACAGGCGCCCGCCACCACGCTCAGCTAATTTTTGTGTTTTTAGTAGAGACGGGGTTTCACCATGATGGCCAGGCTGGTCTTGAACTGCTGACCTCGTGATCCGCCCGCCTTGGTCTTCCAATGTGCTGGGGTGACACGGTAGCTGATGTCTCTGTTCCGCCTTCGAGGTGGTGACAGACGGCACAAATGTCCCCTACGTCCACCCAGCTCGCCCCAGGACTTACCAAATTCAGTGGGCTTGCTCCAGGGACCCCAGGTCAGAATGCGGAAGTCAGCGGCTCTGATCTTCACCGTACGCTTAGCTCTGGGCTCAGAGGTTGGAAGGTTGTACCGATTATCCAAGTCACCCAGAACGGTAATCTTTGGAGGAAAGAAAGAAACTTCTTTTTTAAATTTTTCTGTTTTTGCTTTTTTCTCTTTTTTTTTTTAAAGACGGGGTTTCACCGTGTTGGTCAGGCTGGTCTTGAACTCCCGACCCCGGGCGATCCGCCCGCCTTGGCCTCCAAAGTGCTTGGATTACAGGCATGAGCCACCACGCCCGGCCTAAAAATATAAAAATCTTTTTCTTTTTTTAAAGACAGGGTTCTCTGCTCACTGCGACCTCCGCCTCCCGGGTTCAAGCGATTCTCCTGCCTCAGACTCCTGAGTGGCTGGGACTACAGGCGCCCACCACCACACCTGGCTAATTTTTGTATTTTTAGTACAGATGGGATTTCACTATATTGGCCAGGCTGGTCTCTAATTTCTGACCTCAGGCAATCCGACCACCTCAGCCTCCCAAAGTGCTGGGGTGACAGGCGTGAGTCACTCCACCCCGGCTTCTCCCTTTTTTCTGCCACTGTGAATGCACCTGGTCTGATCTGAAGCAGAGTTAAGCCTGGTTACTATTTAGTTGGGGCATCATCTGGGAAAACCTGGGTGATTTCTATTCTATTCTATGACGTTTTATTTTATTTATATTTTATATTTTATTTTTTATTTTATTATTTATTTTATTTTATATTTTATTTATTTT
>NW_022442373.1:0-4539 GCF_009761245.1 Sapajus apella
CCGCAACCTCCGCCTCCTGGGTTCAGGCAATTCTCCTGCCTCAACCTTCTCGGTAGCTGGGATTACAGGCACGCGCCACCATGCCCAGCTAATTTTTTGTACTTTTAGTAGAGACGGGGTTTCACCATGTTGACCAGGATGGTCTCGATCTCTTGACCTCATGATCCACCCGCCTCGGCCTCCCAAAGTGCTGGGATTACAGGCTGGAGCCACCGCGCCCGGCCTTAATGTTTGTATTTTTAGCAGAGATGGGGTTTTGCCAAGTTGGCCAGACTGGTCTCGAACTCCTGACCTCAAGTGATCCACCATCCTGGTCTCCCAAAGTGCTGGGATTAAAGGCATGAGCCACTGTGCTTGCCCAAAAACGAGTCCTTTCAATCCACTTTTTATATTATTATTAACTTTTATGCTATGTACCTTTAAAAATATATAAACCCATATGTATATGCATACACGTAGTACTGTTTTGTGTATGCTTAATTTATACAAATAATTTGTATATATGTTTCATTGTATTTCTTGCCCTTGCTTTTTTTCACTCACTTTTTTTTTGTTTTAGACTAAGTCTCTGTCACCCAGGCTGGAGTGCAGTGGCACAATCTTGGCTCACTGCAACCTTCACCTCTTGAGTTCAAGAGATTCTCCTACATTTGCCTCCCAAGTAGTTGGGATTACAGGCGCGTGCCACCATGCCCAGCCAATTTTTTTATTTTTAGTAAAGACAGGGTTTCACCATGTTGGCTAGGCTAGTCTCAAACTCCTGACCTCAGGTGATCCACCTGCCTTGGCCTCCCAAAGTACTGAGATTACAGGTGTGAGCCACCGAGCCTGGCCCACTGATCTTTATATAATTTCTTTCTTCTTTTTTTTTTTTTTTTTGAGTCAGAGTCTCACTCTGTGCCCAGGCTGGAGTGCAGTGGTGTGATCTCAGCTCACTGAAACCTCCACCCTGGGTTCATGCAATTCTGCCTCAGCCTCCCGAGTAGCTGGTATTATAGGTGTGTGACACTACACCTAGCTAATTTTTGTATTTTTAGCAGAGACAGCATTTCACCATGTTGGCCAGGCTGATCCCAAACTCCTGACCTCAGGCAATCCACACCCACTCGGCCTCCCAAATTGCTGGGATTACAGGTGTGAGCCACCAAGTCTGGGCTTTATATAATTTCTAGATTTATGGAGTATTCGAAAATATTTCAGAGTTTTCTTTATGCCCTTTCCCCTTGTGCCACGATTTTACATGACAATATAACTATCAAACCAGGACATTGGCATTGGTACATGCTGGTAACTAAACTATAGACATGAAAATTCCAACAATAGTTTTCCCATTGACTGTTTCAGGATCCAGTGCAGAATTCCACATCGCATCTGCAACAGTCCCTCCAGCTTTTTTTTTCGTCTTTCATGACCTTGACAAGTCAAAGAATACTGGTCAGTTATTTTGTAAAACGTTTCTTAGTTTGGGATTACCTGAGGTTTTCTCATGATTAGCATAAGGTTATACATTTTTGGCAAGAATGTCATAGAAGTAATGTGTCCTCTGTGAATCAAATCAAGAGCTTCGTGTTGTCAGTGTGTCTTGTTATTACTGATGTTAACCTTGACTCCCTGGTTAAGGTGCTATCATTGTCATTTTCAAATCGCATTTCAGCTAAATGTGATTCTTTCCCTATGACTGCTACATAGTATTCCTCCTTTGCTATATTGTACTTATCCTGCATAACATGGTGAAAATGTTATTCCTTCTGAAATAAATTACTTTTTAAAACTTTAATCAGACCAAGAGAAGAATTATTAGAGAAAGTGTGTGGTTTTATTTTATTTTATTTTATTTGAGACAGAGTCTTGCTCTGTCGCCAGGCGCCAGGTTGGAGTACAGTGGCGCAATCTTGGTTCACTGCAATCTCTTCCTCCCTGATTCAAGCAATTCTCCTGCCTCAGCCTCCCGAGTAGCTGGGACTACAGGCGTGCGCCACCATGCCCAGCTAATTTTTATATTTTTTAGTAGAGACAGGGTTTCACCATGTTGGCCAGGGTGGTCTCGATCTCTTGACCTCGTGATCTGCCCTCCTTGGCCTCCCGAAGTGAAGAAAGTATGTTTTATTAATATTCTAGAATACAATGCAGCTGTCAGAAAAGTAAAATCAAATTTAAAAAAGTTAAAACTTCCCGGGCGCGGTGGCTCAAGCCTGTAATCCCAGCACTTTGGGAGGCCGAGGCGGGTGGATCACGAGGTCAAGAGATCGAGACCATCCTGGTCAACGTGGTGAAACCCCGTTGTCAGAAAAGCACCATCAATCTTAAAGCCGCTGTTTTGGCCGGAGCAGTGGGTTGCTCAGATTCTAGCGCCGGGAATCAACAAGTTGGACATCCATTCAGAAACTCAACTATAAAGATGGTAATTATAAAGACCACAGATGGATAAATCTATAACGAAGGGAAGAAAGCCTAAAAAGGCTGAGAATACCCAAACTCAGAACGCCTCTCCCTCTACAGGGGATCACAGTTCCTCATCAGAAACAGAACAAGGCCTGATGGAGAAAGACTGTGTTCCATTAGCAGAAGCAGGCTTTAAAAAGTGGATGATAAGAAACTTCTGGGAATTAAAAGAACTTATTCTAACCCAATGCAAAGAAACCAAGAACTTCGAAAAAAGGTTTGAAGAAATGTTAACAATAACACACAATTTAGAGAGGAATATAAGTGAATTAATGGAGCTGAAAAATACAACACGAGAATTTCGCGAACTATGCACAAGTTTTAACAGCCGAATTGATCAAGTAGAAGAAAAGATATCAGAGGTCGAAGACCAACTTCATGAAATAAAACAAAAAGACAAGATTAGAGAAAAAAGGATAAAAAAGAACGAGCAAAGTCTCCAAGAAATATGGGACTATGTGAAAAGACCTAATCTACGTTTGATAGGTGTACCTGAATGTGACGAAGAGAATCAATCCAAGCTGGAAAATACGCTTCAGGATATTATTCAGGAAAACTTTCCCAACCTAGCAAGCCAGGACAATATTCAACTCCAGGAAATACAGAGAACACCACAAAGATATTCCTCAAGAAGACCAACCTCAAGGCACATAATCGCCAGATTCACCAGGGTTGAAATGAAAGAGAAAATACTGAGGGCAGCCAGAGAGAAAGGTCAGGTTACCCATAAAGGGAAGCCCATCAGACTCACAGCAGATCTCTCAGTAGAAACCCTACAAGCCAGAAGAGAGTGGGGGCCAATATTCAACATCCTTAAAGAAAAAAACTTTCAACCCAGAATTTTACATCCAGCCAAACTAAGCTTCATAAGCGAAGGAAAAGTAAAATCTTTTGTGAACAAGCAAGCACTCAGAGATTTCATCTCCACCAGGCCTGCTTTACAAGAGCTTCTGAAAGAACCACTACAAATAGAAAGGAACAACCAGTATCAGCCTTTCTAAAAAATACCAAAAAATAAAGAACATCAACATATTTAAGAAACTGCATCAACTAATGGGCAAAACAGCCAGCTAACATTAAATGACAGTATCAAACTCACATATATTGTTATTAATTCTAAATTTAAATCGACTAAATCCCCCAATCCAAAGACACAGACAGGCAAAAAAAGCCAAGACCCATTGGTATGCTACATCCAGATCCATCTCACATGCAAGGATACATAAAGACTCAAAACAAAGGGATGGTGAAAAATTTACCAACCAAATGGAGAGCAAAAATAAATAAATAGAAAGCAGGAGGCCGGGCGCGGTGGCTCAAGCCTGTAATCCCAGCACTTTGGGAGGCTGAGGCGGGTGGGTCACGAGGTCAAGAGATCGAGACCATCCTTGTCAACATGGTAAAACCCCGTCTCTACTAAAAATACAAAACATTAGCTGGACATGGCGGCGCGTGCCTGTAATCCCAGCTACTCAGGAGGTTGAGGCAGGAGAATTGCCTGAACCCAGGAGGCGGAGGTTGCGGTGAGCCGAGATCGCGCCATTGCACTCCAGCCTGGGTAACAAGAGCGAAACTCCGTCTCAAAAAAAAAAAAAAAAAAGAAAGCAGGAGTTGCAATTTTTGCTGATAAAATTGATTTCAAAGCAACAAAGATCAAAAGAAGCAAAGAAAGATATTACATAAAGATAAAAGGATCAATGTAACAAGAAGAGCTAAAGATCCTAAACATATATGCACCCAATACAGAAATACCCAGATATATAAGACTTATAAAGAGACTTGGACCCCCACACAATAATAGCGGGAGACTTCAACATCAATATTAGATAGATCAATGAGACAAAATGTTAACATCGATATCCAGGACTTGAACTCAGATCTGGAACAAGTAGACTTAATTAACATTCATAGAACTCTCCACTTTAAATACACAAAATATACACTCTTATCAGTACTACATCACACGTATTTACAGGTTTAAATGAAATATTGGTTGGCTGCTTGTTAATTATTTTCTTCCCTCATTTTTTTTTTTTTTTATGTCTCTATTATTAAGCACAATTACAGGCATACCCAGTTTTAGACTGCATTCTAGCC
>NW_022442374.1:0-4538 GCF_009761245.1 Sapajus apella
TTCACCTTCCTGTAGGTGGCAGGCTGGGTCTTGTGGAAACTCTCTGGAAGGCACTATTTTTACTTAAAACAAGATCAAACCAGAAACCTTTTCACGTCTGAGCCCTAACACTGTAAACCGGCATCCTTTCATATGTGATTCCTGAAGCTGTAAACCAAGACCCCTCTCATATGTGATTTCTAAAGCTATAAACCTAAGATTCTTCCATGTGTAATATCTAAAGTATAAGCCTATATAAAGGCAGAACCTTCCTTTGTCAGATGAGCTGAACTTGGACCCCCGGCTGTAATAAAAACGCTTTCCTTTCCCATTCTGTGTTCGGGAGCTCTGTTTCTCGTGGCCAATCCTGTTACAGGTCCAGAGACCTTGGCTGCGGGTGTCTTTCCACTGAGAAGCTTCTGTGGAGCCCCTTAGGAGCCGCCTCCCTCAGTGAGACATGCCCATGAGCAGGAGAGAGACAGGCAAACAGATGGTGCCTGATCACAAGGCAGCCTCGGGCATCTGAGGAATGCACAGACGGACCAGGCAACCCAGCCCAATGCCCAGCCCTCTAGGATCTGGACTAAATTAGTAGGAGTCAGAATTGTTTTCTGTGCCTGGAAATTCCAATTAGTACAGCCACATCCGTCCGCACATGCACTTCAGCATCTGATTCCATACAGGGAGACTGGTGTGTCCAGTGATGTGTCCAGGGCTGACGCATCGTCACTCACCCTGTACACGGACACACTCTCCTCTGTCCCAGCCAGACGACACGTAAGGGGGACACGGCCACTAACCACCCTCACTGCAAACAGCCCCCGGACTCGCCCTCCTCTTCTCTCCATGGCCGCTGCCTTCCTCAGGCCTCTCGCTCTCTCCTAAGGCTCTCAGCTCTTAACCCACCTCCACGTGCCCCTGTTCCTGCTGTGGGTTCCCTTCTCCAGGGACTCCTCTCCAGGGAGGACGATCTCCAGACATCAGAGCAACACACGGCCCTTCACAGGATGACTCCTCCTCCCAGCCCCGTGGCCAGGCTCTCTGCTCCACACCTTTGTCAATCTCTTTAATAAGACAGTAAATTCTTGCTGATTTCCTAAAAACGCTGTGTTCCTCCAGCCCGAGAGTGTTTGCAAATGGAGGCTGTTGATGTATTTTTTCTTTATTATTTTTCTTTTTTCTTTCTTTTTGTCTCCTTTCCAATGAACTAACCTCCCTGGGAGTTGCCTCAGGCCCTACACAAGGTGAGAAGTGAAGTCTCAGCAGATGGAGGGTGGGCAGCGTCTCTCACTGCAGGGCGCTGTTACGTTTTAGCTCCACAATTAGTTTTCCTAGAACTCCCAGGACAGCACCTCAGCCACACAAACCATTTGGCGCAGGCCCCTGAAGTCCCTCGCATGAGCCCTTTTAAAATATAAAAGTAGAGAAACTCTCCTGGTCACCTGCTGAGAGACAGCTGGTGATGGCAGGGCATGGTGGGCATCGCTGTGGTGCGGGGAGCAGGAAGGTGGGTCTGTGAGGTCCCCGCTGCCTGGGCTTCCTGAGACCTGAAGTCCCACAGCTGTGGGTTTTGTGCCTGCAGCCCAGACCTTCAGGGAAGACAGTGGATGGTGTCTGGCACTCTGTGGGACCTGGCACTCTGAGGAAGGGGAATTGTTAACATTGGACTCATCTGCTCCACATTCCTCCTCCCTACCGAAAACATAAACTGCTCTGAGACAGGTTTCACAAAGAAGAACCAGCCCAGAGACGGATCTGCATGGAGAGCTGCCCTCTGGGTGTGGGAAGGTGCTGGGAGGAATGGAGGTCACTCACACTTTGCCTTGCAGGGAATGGCTCCCCAAGGCCACAGGGCATGGTCATTCCTCTCTCCCTCTCACACCCCCACACACCCCTCTCTCCTGAGCCCACACTGTCCTGGACTCTGCAGTTTCCAGCTTCCCTGTCCCTCCAGAAGTCAGGTCTCAGCCTGTGCTGACCCAGTGGTCCTCAGGGTTGAGCCTCCAGGAGGCAGAATCTCCACCCACAGGGAACACCAGCAACATCGGGGGTAACCGGGATCCTGCTGCCAGGACAGCCGGGAGATGCCTCAACATCTGCTCTGCTGGGACGAGCCTGCTCTGAATCCCAGGGCAGGTCTCAGCTCCAGTCAGCAGCTCAGCCTCCCAGAGCTTCCCTGGGCTCCAGTAAGTGCAGGAGGCTGATGATGACACTGACATGGGACAGCAGCCTCAGTGCTGATCACACAGTGCTCAAGACCACGGGAAAAGAAGCCCTAAATTCACCTGCGCTATCAGAGTCGGGGCTGTCCCCCACTCCAGCCAGGCTGCTCCTCTGCTGAGTTTTCCACCCCAACCCAGGGTACAAGGCCTGACAGTCCTGAGAATGCAGTTCCTTCTTTTCTCCACCTCTCCATGACTCGGCCATGGGCTGCTTCGATGCAAATAGCACAGTAGTTCTGTGTTGAAATCAGCGTTATTGAAGTAGCTTCACATGAAATCATATGTGTTTATATTAAGAGCACAGCTTGTGAGAAATGACTAATATGTGGAAATGGATAAACAAATGTGTGTGAGTGACTCTGTGTGTGTGTGTGTGTATGTGAGTGTGTGTGAGTGTGTGTGTGTGTGTGTGTGTGTGTGTGTGTGTGTGGAGAGAGAGAGACAGAGAGGGAAAATCTCTTAACTGCTCCACAATGAATGTACAGACTATCCCACTATCCCTGGCTCCAAGTGCCAGGAATTTGCTTTCTGTCACTACAGATGAGATTTCTCTTGTGTAGGATTTCATCTTGTAGAAACATGTAACACGTCCTCTGTCATACCGACCTTCTAGCCCTCAACACAGCAGCTTTGAAATTCACTCGTGTTGTTGTGTGTTTATGTTGCCCAGGGCTGCACTGGATGGACATATTTTAATCTATTCACCTACTGGCCATCACTTGGGTTGTGTCCAGCTTAATCCATTATGAACAATCCTGCAATGTCCCTTCCTCTGGAAAGCATTATGTGGACACACAGTTTTGTTTCTCTTGGGCACTTCACTAAGGCTAGAATGAAATACCTTCGGACAGAGTCTGTGTGAGCTTTGGGAAGAGTGAGCAAGCATTTGCAGAGTGGCTGTGCTCCTGGCAGCAGGTCTCAGAGGTGCACTTGTCCATGTCCCGTCAAGAGATCTTCACGCTCGACTCCCTCTGCGCCATCACTGTGTTTGCATAGTGAGACAGCATGGCAACTTAATTTTCCATTTGAGACTCACGATGCTCTATACATGTTATATGCTGAGCAGGCATCTGCACAGATTCTCTGGCCAAGGGGCCGTGCGATGCCCTTCGCATGTCTCCCTGAGCAGTCCCCCGTGGTTTTGCCAGCATTGCTGCTGCTCTTCTTCCTGCGTCCTCCACGCTGGCCTGTGTGGTGCTCATTGGGAACAGGAAAGGCCTGCAGGAGCAAGGGCAGCACCCTATGCCTCTGGGACCGCAGCGGGCACCTTGGGCCAGGCTCTTCAGAGCAAGGACAGTGGGAAGGCTCCTCCAGGACCGGGTGCCATGAGTCCACAGCGGCTGATATGCAGTGACTTGGTAGTGGAGGCTGTCCCATGAGTCCCCTGGAAAGGAGCTGCTCTGTCTGAGCCCCACCCCACAGGGCTCCGGTGTGACCCCAGGCGCTGGGGCTGGCCCTGCGGGAGCGGGTCTAGAACAGCACCGCATTGGGCCGTCTACACTAAGGCCGGGCTCCTCCTGCTCACTGTCCTGGCTGCCTGTGCAGCTCGAGGAAGCTTCTGCACTGGGGGAGGGCAGGCAACATGGAGCCTTCCTGCCCCATCTCCCCTCCGGACCTTTTGGTCACCTGTTTTCAGGAGCCGCCTCCCAGGCTGTGGTGACTCAGGAAACGTCACTGTCCACGGCTCCTGGAGGGCTGCTCATACTCCTGTGGCTGCAGTGCTGGGGCTGTCATCACCAGCGCTCTGTCCGCTGCGTCCATCAGAAGCCCAGTCTAATTTCTTTGCCCAGGGTCTCATAGGTGACACCAGCAACCGGGGCCCAGGGGTCCCCGTCGGATTTTAGGCTCCCTGCTTGGTGACAAGGCTGCCCTGTCATCACGGGGCCCAGCCTGAGCAGGAGGCCGGTTTTGTGCTCCGTGGCACAGCGAGCCTCTTCACATGACGCAGATGGCCCGTGCAGGGCACTGTGGTAAAATCCTGTAAACTAGGTGACACGCAACAGAAACTTACTTCTCACTGTTCTGGGAGCTGGGAAGCCCAACATGGAGGCACTGGGGAGGTGATGCCTGGTGGGGCCTGCCCCCTCCTTTGTGGGTGGCTGTCTTTCTGCTGCGTGCAGTTATATACTAAACTTTTGTTACAGTTGATGATGGAAGAATCAGAAATATTGGAATTATATTCTATAAAACAGCCAGTGTTAATCACACAAGGGTTCCTTCTTCAGTCCACCTTTCCTTTGTCATGCATGTGTAGTAATTGCCTAGGGGGGATCCCATCTTTGTACTCGCTAGTGCATTGAGCATAGTGTATTTCAGGAAGGGAGACATGGGCTGGAT
>NW_022442375.1:0-4537 GCF_009761245.1 Sapajus apella
TATTATATGCTTGGAAATTCAAAGTGCCCTTATAAGATGTCAGCAGAATAAATAATCCAAAGTGAAACAAGACTGCGTTTACACTCAGTGAGAAGATCATAACGTGGCAATCAAATGTCTCCCTCTGGCCCAGGAATTCCAGTCTGTGGCACAAGGTCGTGTGGTCTCAAATCACCCCAACACACCTAGACATGTTAACATCTGACATAGGGTGACGGTGTCACTTACCTATATTATCTTACCGCCTGTGAAGGTGGACTTTTAATTCTGAACCCTAATGAAGGGGAGAAAACCAAGTTGAACTCTCATGGTTGAGCGCTCAGGAATGTCCAAGGAATCTGTGCATTTCAAGAGACAAAGTTCATCAGCCTCTCTCCTGGGGGATTTGACCACAATACCCAGAGGGTTTGGCAGCATCACGAGTGATGGCTAGGGAGTGCCAAGCTGGTGAGCAGGACCCAGGGGTCTGGTGACCAGGTCAGACCCCCACTGTCCATTATCTTTCCTGGACCCATCATCAGCTAAATTTCCCAAAGGCCTGCCTCTGCCTAATCACACAGACTGTGCTCAGATGTACTCAGGCCTCTCGCAGCTGTAAACCACTGCTTTAAATCTCCTTACAATTTACTATGACATAAAGTTATTGTAAGCTGCAAATACTCTATTCATGCTACAAATGGAAAGCCAACGCCTTCACCATAAATAGAAAAACAACCCTGAGACACAAGGAAAACCAAAAACAGGGATAACACAACTATGGAATTCAATTCTATTCATATGCTGTCACCTGCATAAAGAGCCCCAGATTTGGGTTGTCTTGGTTGTAAAACAAGAGACCAAGTTAGTGGGTGTTGAAGTCAGATTAGCCCAAAAGTGAATGGCAGAGAGTACCATGATGTCTATGAAGGGCTGCTGGGGTCACTTTGATTATAGCCCAAGCAGAGACAGGGCAAGGAAGGACATGTGAGCAGAATTTGGGGCCTCAAACAGGGGATGTGATTCATGCAGCCCAGGAAATGCTCCCGAAAGCCAGAGTCGACCCCCCTTGGAGGCAGGTCCCTCATGGAGGCAGAGCAAGGCACGTTAGATTTGAGACCAGCTGTGCGACCCTGGGCTGGTTTCCTTACACACAATGGAAGTGTTAATGGCTGTGCCAAAGGCTGCGTGAGGATAGCGGAAGCAACCTGTTGGAGCACCTGTGTACCGAGCGTCATCACATCACAAGAACATCTTTTCTTCCAGAGCTGTCACCTTGGAAGGTCCTTGGCCACTAAAGGCAGCGATAATGATAACAGCAGCAAATCATCATTTATGGCTGATGATGGAGGGCTAGCGGGTAGGGCTCCTAGGTTCTTGATAAGAATGAGGGTCTGGGGACTCCTGGGGGCAGCTGAGTGAGTCCTATAGGACTCCTGGGTCCCCAGGGACCAAGCCTGTCTTCAGTGGCACTGAGCCTAGGCTGGGATGCTGGGGCAGACACTGGAGCATCAGCAGGACAACAGCCACAGAGGCTGTGGACCCATCAGAGGTGGCAGGTGTAGGATCATCTGTCCACCAAGTAGAGTCACCAGGCCTGGCTGACCACTGCCCCCACAGACGATGCCCTGTCCCTTGCCTCGCACTTTGACAGGGCAGTGGCTGGCACCTGGGGCCTCATGGAGCATCACCCTAAGACCTCTGTGTCCTGGTCATTGAATGGGAACTTGAGTCACTCAGGGCCACTGGAACAAGGAGGAAGAATCAGGCCCCACGATGTTTTGGGACAGTGTTCGGCACAGAAAAATGTACAGAATGCATGCACGACACAGGGGAGCTCTTGGTGTGGGAGCCAATATTTTATGACCTCCAGCCCTAATCTGAGCACTCTCACCTGTGCAATCTGAAAGACATAGGAGACTTGCAGGAAAGATAGTGCCTGGATTTAGCTTAAAGAAACTAAAATGTTGAATTTTCACACTCCTGATATCCTTCCATATCAACTCTCTCAATGCTCCCATCTTCACTATCATACAAGGTAACTGAGGCAGTCAGATTTACTAACTCAATGTGACTCAGCTGATACTGAGTTCATACTGATCACATCTGAAGAAACTGCTTTTTCTGAAGTTTATCTTGTTTGGTCATGCTGCTGCTGATTTTGTGCAGCTCTGGGACAAACTGCACCTGGTTGAGCACAAAGCGAATCCGAGGTGACTCAGTCCTGCTGTCATTTCTCACAAATTCCCCACTGTCCTCCTCTGCCCCTTCACAGTCTCCCACACAGGCTGATACTATATGGTGGCCCTAATGGCATCCACCAAGTATTTCAGGTTCTCCTCTGGGCCCTTTGAAGCTGGAGGTAGCTATGGGATTTGCTTTGACTCAGGAGATGTGAGTGGAAGTGAAGTGTGTCACCTCAAGGCAAAAGATTTGGAAGCCATTGAGACTGGCCACCCTTTCCCTCATCTCATAGAGCCGCTGATAGGTCCCATATAGAGGCTGCTCCTTTATTCTGGTGGCAGATGAGGGGATGTGGAGCACAGGGCCCAGGAGAGCCACGGAGGATATGCAGCATGAACGGACAGAGAGCCTTCAGTGCTGTAAATTTCCATTTTGGGGGACTGTTTATTACCTATAATGATACCTGGTCCATCCTAGCCGACAGGCACCATCTGTTCCATGCTCTGTGAAGAAGACTAGCCTACCATCAGAACATAAACTGGTTGTAGGACACATGTAAGCTTCAGTTCCAGCTCCGCCTCTTATTAACTGCAACCTCAGGCATTTAACTTTCAGTTTGTCAGCCTCAGTTTCAACTCTGTAAAATGGGTTGGGTATACTACTTCAGGTTGTGAAGAGAATGAAACAAAATAAAAATGCATGTAGAGCATTGAGCCCAGGGCCTGGCACACCGAATGAGTACTTCGTATTAGCCATGGACCTTCATAATGCATATTGATTGCCAATATTCAGACATTGCAGCAAAGTATTACCAAAAAAATTTAAACCTATTTGTATATGTATTCTTTCAATCTTTATTTAAACAGATAGGATAAAATTATGAATATCTTTCATACCCAGTGTTTTTCTCTTAATAGTATATTGCTAAATTTTTCAAATCTCAGGCCCATCACGATGGCTCACACCTGTACTCCCAGAACATTGGGAGGCCAAGGCGGGTGGATCACAAAATCAGGAGTTTGAGACCAGTCTGGCCAACATGGTGAAACCCCTGTCTCTACTAAAAATACAAAAATTAGACAAGTGTGGTGGCATGTGCCTGTAGTTCCAGCCACTTGGGAGGCTGAGGCAAAAGAAACGCTTGAACCTGGGAGGTGGGGGCCGCAGTGAGCCAAGATCGTGTACATACATATACACACACACATATAATCTCAAAAACAAATGATCATTTATGAAATCATTTAAAATGACAAGATAATTAATTTAATGAGAAATGTAATTATTCGTATTAGACTTTTTGTAGATTGCACAGAGCATTCAAAACAAATGAAGGAGAATAAAAAAGTATTAGATGTCGTAAAATAAATGTGATTTTATTATTTTATTCAAAAATATAGAACTATATATATAATATAAAACATTTCTAATTATGAATCATGTTAAAAATAGTATAGAAGTTGCTGATTTTAATTTCTGTTTCAAATTTTGCAAATATGTTTATATATGTGTGTGTGTGTTTATATATATTTTATTAAATATATACACACATATATATAAACATATTTGTTTTTTTTTTTTTTTGAGACGGAGTTTCACTCCCTTTACCCAGGCTGGAGTGCAATAGCGCGATCTCGGCTCACCGCAACCTCCGCCTCCTGGGTTCAGGCAATTCTCCTGCCTCAACCTCCTGAGTAGCTGGGATTACAGGCATGCACCACCATGCCCAGCTAATTTTTGTATTTTTAGTAGAGACGGGGTTTCACCATGTTGACCAGGATGGTCTCGATCTCATGACCTCGTGATCCACCTGCCTAGGCCTCCCAAAGTGCTGGGATTACAGGCTTGAGCCACCGCGCCCGGCCTTTTTTTTTTCTTTTTTTCCTTCAGACCTGCCCAGCCCCGCAAGGAGGCAGCCTAGTCACTGTCGGCCTATAGCAGCTTTGCTGAACTGCTGTTGGCTACGCCCCGCTGCCGAGTGAACTTCCCTGCAGTCCTGTTTATATGGGTGTAGTTAGAACTGCTTTGGCGATGGTGGCCCGCCTCTGTTGGGGTGGAGTCTCTGCTGTGGCGTGTTGCCTTGGCAACGGCGGACTGCCTCAGCAATGGCGGGTTGCCTTGGCAATGGTGGGCTGCCTCGGTAATGGCGGACGCCCCTCCCCCACTGAGCTGGGCTGTCCCGGGTTGAGCTGCGCTTGCTGTGAAATTCTCAGTCCAGAGTTTCTGGTTGCTGTTCTTTTGTGGGGGTGGGGCCAGCCGAGCCTGATAGCCTGGCTCCCTGCCTCAGAGCCTTTTTTTAAGTTTGTGTTCCAGTCGCCTGTTGAAGAGGCGCCGGGGTCTGTTTGTTTTCCCCTGCGGCCACTCACTGCGCTGGCTTAAA
>NW_022442376.1:0-4537 GCF_009761245.1 Sapajus apella
CTTAAGCAATCTTTCTACCTCAGCATCCCAAATTGCTATAAATACATGTGCACACCACAATGCACAGGTCATGTTTTGTTTTGCCATTTTTGTAGAGATGGGGTTTTGCCTTGTCTTTTAGGCTGGTTTTGAACTCATGAATTCAGGCCATCCACATAACGTCAGCCTCCCAAATTTCTGGGATTACATGCAGGAGCCGCAATGCCCATCTATACCATGTTTTCTTTATTCAGTCTACCACCGATAGGGCTTTAGGTTGATTCCATGTCTTTGTGTGGTTTTCTTTTGTAGTTATTGTTTGTCTGTCTGTTTTTGAGATGAATTTTCACTCTTTTCGCCCAACCTGGAGTGAAATGGTGAGATGTTGGCTCACTGCCACCTCAGCCTCCCGAATAGCTGGAATTACAGGCACATGCCACCATGCCTGGCTACTTTTTTATATTTTTACTAGAAATGGAGTTTCACTATGTTGGCCAGGCTGGTCTCAAACTCCTGAGCTTAGGTGATCTGCCCACCTAGGCTTCCCAAAGTGCTGAGATTACAGACGTGAGCCACCGTACCCAGCAGATTCCATGTCTTTTTTATTTTTTTGAGACCTACTTTTAATCTTGTTGCCCAGGCTGGAGTGCAATCACGTGATCTTGGCTCACCGCAACCTTCATCTCCCGAGTTCAAGCAATTCTCCAGCATCAGCTTCCCAGGTAACTGGGATTATAGGCATGCGCCACCACACCTGGCAAATTTTCTATTTTTAGTAGAAATGGGGTTTCTCTATGTTGGTCAGGCTGATCTCAAACTCCCAACCTCTTGTGATCCACCCATCTCAGCCTCCCAAAGTGCTGGGATTACAGGTGTGAGCCACCATGCCCAGTGTATGTGTCTTTTTGAAAGAATAATTTATATTATAAAATTGCTGGATCAAATGATAATTTTTAGTTCTGTGAGAAATTACTACACTGTTTTACACAATGGTTGAACTAAACTCGCACCAGCAGTGTATAAGCATTTCCTTTTTTTTTTTTTTTTTAAACAGCCTTGCCATTGCTGATTGGTGTGAAATGGTATCTCATAATGGTTTGTCTTTGCATTTCCCTAATAATTAGTAATAAACGTTTTTAAAAATATGCATGTTAGCCACAGGTATGTCTTCATTTGAAAATCATTTGTTCATGTTTTTGCCTACTTTTTTTTTTTTTTCCCATTTATTTATTTTATTGCATTTTACATTTTGGGGTACATGTGAAGAACATGCAAAATTGTTGCATAGGAACACACGTGGCAGTGTGATTTGCTGCCTTCCTCCCCATCACCTACATCTGGCATTTCTCCCCTTGCTATCTCTCCCCAGCTTCCCACCCCCCTCCCTCCCTCCCCTATTTCCCCCCAACTGACCCCAGTGTGTAGTGCTCCCCTCCCTGTGTCCATGTGTTCTCATTGTTCAACACCCGCCTATGAGTGAGAACATGCGGTGTTTGATCTTCTGCTCTTCTGTCAGTTTGCTGAGAATGATGGTTTCCAGGTTCATCCATGTCCCTACAAAGGACCCAAACTCATCGTTTCTGATGGCTGCATAATATTCCATGGTGTATATGTGCCACATTTTCCCTATCCAGTCTATTGTCGATGGGCATTTGGGTTGGTTCCAGGTCTTTGCTATTGTAAACAGTGCTGCAATGAACATTCGTGTACACGTGTCCTTATAGTAGAACGATTTGTAATCCTTTGGATATATACCCAGTAATGGGATTGCTGGGTCAAATGGAATTTCTATTTCTAGGTCCTTGAGGAATCGCCACACTGTCTTCCACAATGGTTGCACTAATTTACACTCCCACCAACAGTGCAAAAGTGTTCCTATTTCTCCACATCCTCTCCAGCATCTGTTGTCTCCAGATTTTTTAATGATCGCCATTCTAACCGGCGTGAGATGGTATCTCAGTGTAGTTTTGATTTGCATTTCTCTGATGACCAGTGATGATGAGCATTTTTTCATATGTTTGTTGGCCTCACGTATGTCTTCTTTTGAGAAGTGTCTGTTCATATCCTTTGCCCACTTTTGAATGGGCTAGTTAGTTTTTTTCTTGTAAATCTGCTTTAGTTCTTTGTAAATTACGGATATCAGCCCTTTGTCAGATGGGTAAACTGCAAAAATTTTTTCCCAATCTGTTGGTTGCCGATTCACTCTAATGATTGTTTCTTTTGCTGTGCAGAAGCTGTGGAGTTTGATTAGGTCCCATTTGTCTATTTTGGCTTTTGTTGTCAATGCGTTTGGCGTTTTGGTCATGAAGTCCTTGCCTACACCTACGTCCTGAATGGTTTTGCCTAGATTTTCTTCTAGGGTTTTTATGGTGTTAGGTCTTATGTTTAAGTCTTTAATCCATCTGGAGTTAATTTTAGTGTAAGGTGTCGGGAAGGGGTCCAGTTTCTGCTTTCTGCACATGGCTAGCCAGCTTTCCCAACACCATTTATTGAACAGGGAATCCTTTCCCCATTGCTTGTTTTTGTCTGGTTTGTCAAAGATCAGATGGTTGTAGATATGTTGTGTTGCCTCCGAGACCTCTGTTCTGTTCCATTGGTCTATGTCTCTGTTTTGGTACCAGTACAATGCTGTTTTGATTACTGTAGCCTTGTAGTATAGTTTGAAGTCTGGTAGTGTGATGCCCCCCGCCTTGTTCTTTTTGCTTAGAATTGACTTGGCTATGCGGGCTCTCTTTTGGTTCCATATGAAGTTTAAGGTGATTTTTTCCAGTTCTGCAAAGAAGGTCATTGGTAGCTTGATGGGGATAGCATTGAATCTGTAAATTACTTTGGGTAGTATGGCCATTTTCACGATATTGATTCTTCCTAACCATGAACATGGGATGTTTCTCCATCTGTTTGTGTCCTCTCTTATTTCGTTGAGCAGTGGCTTGTAGTTCTCCTTGAAGAGGTCCTTTACATTCCTTGTTAGTTGTATTCCTAGGTATTTTATTCTCTTTGTGGCAATTGTGAATGGAAGTTTGTTCTTGATTTGGCTCTCTTTAAGTCTGTTACTGGTGTATAGGAATGCATGTGATTTTTGCACATTGATTTTGTATCCTGAGACTTTGCTGAACTTGCTTATCAGTTTCAGGAGGTTTGGGGCTGAGACGATGGGGTCTTCTAGATATACAATCATGTCGTCTGCAAATAGAGACAATTTGACTTCCTCCTTTCCTATTTGAATGCCCTTTATTTCTTTTTCTTGCCTGATTGCTCTGGCTAGAACTTCTAATACTATATTGAATAGCAGTGGTGAGAGCGGGCATCCTTGTCTGCTGCCACATTTCAAGGGGAATGCTTCCAGTTTTTGCCCATTCAGTATGATATTGGCTGTTGGTTTGTCATAAATAGCTTTTATTATTTTGAGATACGTTCCATTGATACCTAGCTTACTGAGTGTTTTTAGCATAAAGGGCTGTTGAATTTTGTCAAAGGCCTTCTCTGCATCAATTGAGATAATCATGCGGTTTTTGTCTTTGGTTCTGTTTATGTGGTGAATTACGTTTATAGACTTGCGTATGTTGAACCAGCCTTGCATCCCCGGGATGAAGCCTACTTGATCATGGTGGATAAGCTTTTTGATGTGCTGTTGCAATCGGCTTGTCAGTATTTTATTGAAGATGTTTGCATCTATGTTCATCATGGATATTGGCCTGAAGTTTTCTTTTCTTGTTGAGTCTCTGCCGGGTTTTGGAATCAGGATGATGTTGGTCTCATAAAATGATTTGGGAAGAATTCCCTCTTTTTGTATTGTTTGGAATAGTTTCAGAAGGAATGGTACCAGCTCCTCTTTGTATGTCTGGTAGAATTCAGCTGTGAACCCATCTGGACCTGGGCTTTTTTTGGGTGGTAAGCTCTTAATTGCTGCCTGAACTTCAGACCTTGTTATGGGTCTGTTCAGGGTTTCGGCTTCTTCCTGGTTTCGGCTTGGCAGGAGGCAAGTGTCCAGGAATTTATCCATTTCTTCCAGGTTTATTAGTTTGTGTGCATAGAGTTGTTTATAATAATCTCTGATGATGGTTTGAATTTCTGTGGAATCTGTGGTGATATCACCTTTATCGTTTTTTATTGCATCAATTTGGTTATTCTCTCTTTTCTTTTTTATTAATCTGGCTAGTGGTCTGTCTATTTTGTTGATCTTTTCAAAAAACCAGCTCCTGGATTTATTGATTTTTTGAAGGGTTTTTTGTGTCTCTATCTCCTTCAGTTCTGCTCTGATCTTAGCTATTTCTTGTCCTCTGCTAGACTTTGAGTTTTTTTGATCTTGCTCCTCTAGCTCTTTCAGTTTTGACGATAGGGTGTCAATTTTTGATCTCTCCTTGCTTCTCATGTGGGCACTTATTGCTATATATTTTCCTCTAGATACTGCTTTAAATGTGTCCCAGAGATTTTGGTATGTTGTGTCTTCATTCTCGTTGGTTTTGAAGAACATCTTTATTTCTGCCTTCATTTCATTGTTTATCCAGTCAACATTCAAGAGCAAGTTGTTCAGTTTCCATGAAGCTGTGCGGTTCTG
>NW_022442377.1:0-4537 GCF_009761245.1 Sapajus apella
AAAATAGACATGGGAGACTCATACAATTTGGAGAATGAGATCACTAATCACTTAGTGGTTCCAAGGCACTATATCTGTTCAGCTTACTTTAAAAACTGAGACTTTATCACTATGCAATATATTTATGTAACATAAATGTACTTGTACCTCACATAACTATTAAAAAACTTAAAAAGGCAAACACACACACACACACACACACACACACACACACACACACACAAATGAGATATTT
The DNA here is from genome assembly GCF_009761245.1 of Sapajus apella. Taxonomy (NCBI): domain Eukaryota; kingdom Metazoa; phylum Chordata; class Mammalia; order Primates; family Cebidae; genus Sapajus; species Sapajus apella. Next base: position 236 of record NW_022442377.1, read on the forward strand.
CAAAAAGATGAAGGAGACAACTGGAAAAACCTCCCAATTTCCAAAGAGTTGGAAAATTTCAACCAAAGTATTCAATAAATATTTATAAAAACGTACTCATTAATAAACTAATAAATAAAATTCATGAGAGAAGAAGGATTTTATCTAAAACAGTATAATTACACATAATTTTGTTGATATTTCTCCCTTCAAAGAGTTGGAGTTTAACCTCCATCTGTTAATTATGACATAGGCTTTGGTGCATGAGAAAAATTCTTGCTTCCCTTAAACTTCAGAAATTTTGGATAAAAGACAATAAAATGATAGAAAAAGTAGTAAATTTCACAGGGTCAACATTTTTTACATGATGTGAAAAACACTCTGATGTAGTAATGCAGAGACAAATCTCGCAGCTAGTAATTCTTTCTCAAGGCCAATGCAGAGATGAGTATTCCTAGGTTGTCTTCCTACATTTTTTGTAGTTTGAAATTTTAGCTTATACCTATAATCCATTTTTAGTTGATTTTCTTTTTCATATGGTGATAGTTGGGAGTAATGTTTCTATCTTCTGCCTATGGCTAGCAAGTTATACCAGCACCATTTATTGACTAGGTTGCCCTTAACCAATGCTTGTTAAGTTTTTTCAGAGTTGTCTAAAAACAGAGGGTTGTAGGTGTGCAGCTTTATTTTTGAGTTTTCTATTCTATTTCGTTGATCTATGTGTTTGTTCATGTATCAGTACCAAACAGCTTTTGTTACTGTGGCTTTCTAGTAGAGTTTAAAGTCAGTGTGATCTGTCATTGTTCTTTTGGCTTAGGATTACTTTGTCTAGTTTGGCTCTTTTTTGGTTACATACAAATTTTAGAATAGTTTTAAAAATATTTCTCTGAAGAATAAAACTGGTATATTGATAGTAATAACACTGAATATGTAAAATTTGAAGGGAAATATTGCCATTTTTACAGTATTATTTCTTCCAATCCATGAGCATGGATTTTTTTTTCCATTTATTTGTTTCCTCTCTGATTTATTTTCACAGTGTTTTGTAGTTCTTCTTGCAGAGATCTTACAACCTATTTGTTAACTGTATTCCTAAGTATTTTTTATAGATATTATAAGAGGGATTGTGTCCTTTATTTTGTTCTCACCCTGAATGTTGTTGGTGTATAAAAAAGCTACTGATTTTTGTATATTTATTCTATATCCTGAAACATTACTGAATTTGATTATCAATTCTAGGATTCTTTTGGAAGCGTCTATAGAGTTTTCTATGCATAGAATCCTGTCAACAGTAAATTGAGAAGTTTGAATACTTATTTAATTATGTGAATTTCTTTTGTTTCTTTCTCTGGCCTGATTTCCCTGGCTAGCACATCCAGTACTGTGTTAAATAGGAGTGATGAGAGTGGGTACTCCTGTTTTGCTGTAGTTATGAAAGGGAATGATTTGAGCTTTTGTTGATTCAATGTGATGTTAACTGTGGGTTTGTCATACATGCCTCTTATCATTTTAAGGTACGTTTCTTTGATGTCCAGTCTGCTGAGGGTTTTTATCATGAAAAGTGTTGACTCTTATGAAAAGTTTCCCAGGATCTGTTGAGATAATCATATAATTTTTGGTTTTTAATTTGCTTATGTGATGAGTCACCTTTATTGATTTGTGTATGTTGAGCTAACCTTGCATGAAAGGTGTAAAACTTACATGATCATAAGGTATTAACTCTCTAATGTGCTAATGTATTCAATATGCCAGTATGTTCTTGAAGATTTTTAGGTCTATCATCAGGAATATCGGTCTAAAATTTTCCTCTTTTGCATGTCTCTGCCAGATTTTGTGTTCCAAGAACACACAATGAGGAAAAGATAGCCTTTTAAACTAATGGTGTAAAAACTGGGCATCCATATGCAGAAAGAAAATGAGATCTTATCTCACATCATATACAAAAGTCACCTAAGAATGTACTCAAGGCTTGAAAATAATATGATATGTGAAACTGTAAGCTCAGAGAGAAAAAAAGAAGCATCCTGGAATTAACCTGGAAAATGATTTATATGGATTTGACACCAAAATCACGGAAAAATAAATTATGTTCAATTGTATATCTGAAAAAGGGTTCTATCTAAATGTATAATGGACACATACAATAGCAAAAAGTACAAATAAACTGATTTTTAAGAGGGTAAAACTTGTGCATAGACATTGTATTCTTGGGAAGACATACAGTCAGCAGGACGTAGAAAGGTGATCAACATTGCTGATCTTCAGAAGAATTCCAATCAATACCACAGTGAGATATCACCTCAGGTTGCTTAACATGAATATTATCACACAGACAAAAGACAATGAAACGCTGACAGTAAGCTGCTGAAAAGGGAATTATTCAATGCTGTGGTAGTAAAGATTATTTTATAAATTGAAAGTGAAACTATTATGTAATCTGGTGATCCCACTTCTGGCTATATATTCAAAGGAAATAAAATCAGTAAGTTAAAAACACAGGTCTATTACAAGATTATTCACAATGACCTAGAATTTTTTAAAGTTAATTGCCATAGGTAAATGAGTGTATAATGGAAATGTATATATATACGGTGGAATATGATTTGACCTTTAACAAAAAGGAAATTATAATATTTCCATAAACATGGATGGGCCTGGGGAACATTATTCTAAATGGAATAAGTCAGACACAGAAAGACAAATGCTGCATTATTTCATTGAAATAATGAATGAATCTAAAATATTCAACTTCTTAGAAGTGGAGAGTAGTAAAGTGGTTCTCAGGGCTGGGAGGAGGGGAACTGGAGTGATGCTTGTCCAGGGCACCAAGTTTCAGTTGTGCAGGCTGAATGGGTTCTGGAAGTCTAATCAGTGGGACTGTAGTTATCCTGATCTCTGGAGGTCTAATGTAAAGCAATGGACTGTAATTATCCTGATCTGTGGAGGTCTAATGTAAAGCAATGGACTGTATTGCAAACCTGATCTCTGGTAAAGGATAGAAATCAGGTGTTCTCACTGGACACAAACATAATGAATGAAAAGGAATAAAATGGTAACTGTGAGGTAATAGATATTCTAATTCCTAGGTCATAGTGAAAATTTAACAATTTATAACACAACATCAAGTGGTGAACCTTAAATATATACAATTTTTATTATCAATTATAGTTCCATAAAGATGAACAAATTAAGCTTAGTTTTGTGATGAAGAAATACATACTCCACATATTTTCTGAATACAAAGGAAAAAGATATATATATATATATAAACAAAAATATTTATAGCAGCTTTGCTTGTGATATTAATAAACTGAGAACAAATTCAAAGTCCATCGACAGGAAAATGGATCAGCTTATTGTCATTTATTGCTTAATGGACAGACTCAGGTATAACATTTCTCTGTCCCTCTCTCACTCTCACTCTCTCTCTCTCTCCATATATGTCAAAACGTTGAGATTTTATATCAAAGGCATTCCATTAAGTGAATAAATGACAATATGTGGATGTAATTTTACACATGAAATAGCATAAATAAACGTCAAAAATAACAAAAGTATCTCCTTACCAGAAAAAGGCTCTATAATGCTTGAGTACATGTATATGAAGCTTAAAACTTTAGAAAAGAACCTTCAGCGGCAGAGATCAAACCATTGTGTAAATGTGGGGGCTGACTGACTGGAAGCACGGAGAAGGTCACTTGTGTTGTTTATTTTACAAAAAATAAAAAATTAAAAAATAGTGTATGAAAGTATTTTAAAACTTAGAAAATAATGCAATTATCAATAAAATCATATTCAAAATGTGAACAATACAATATGAATTAGTAAAATATATTTCACAATAGCTGCTAGAATTAAATTTCAGAAATCAGGAGGGTGATGTCTGATAATCATAAGTTAATAAACACATTTCATAGAGAAATCAGAATGTTCAAAAATATGTGGAACATGCATTTTGTTATTATCAAATGTCTTTAAATAATTGATACAATATTTTAACCTGTCTTATTAGTATTAATTACAAATATCATGTGTAAATCATTACCTGTAACAACCTGTAGGGAAATAAGAATATTTGAGAGCACATGCACTAAGTTAAATATCTTCTCAATGTTTTTCCAGCTGTTACTGCTAACATTTCTCATTGTATCCTGCATCTCTAACAGAAGCCATATGGGCCCTTGGGCAAATTAATTTTCAGAAACGACTTAGAAAAATAATCTCTAATATGGAGATATTAATATCTCATAAAGAAATTGAAACTGTAATACATGTAAACTCCTCAAAAGAAACCTTAGTACATAAGAAAGGACTTATTCATAG
>NW_022442378.1:0-1318 GCF_009761245.1 Sapajus apella
CTTTGTTCCTTCTTCTTTGAACTTTCAGTACTGGTATAGGTCCTGACATGTAACAGATGCACAATTAATATCTTTTTCTTTTTTAATTTTTTATTTGAGTTTAGTAGCCAGATTACTGACCAACTTTTCATTTCAATACATTGGTCCAAATAAACATAAAAGAACATTTTATGAAAGGACTATAAATAATGTCCTTTCTAGAAAAATCTCTACCACATGAATTAAGATGATTAGAGGATATGTGCCTGTTGTATTTAGACAGAGAAGAAAAGAGAGCATTGTGGCAGGAAATAAGTGGTTGGATGTTTAGGGAATGACTGAGCCAAGGTGAATTTAGAAAATACGATTTTTTCAATGAAATTTTAAATTTAGCCACCACTTATACAAAAGCAGAAAGGACAAAAAGAATTATTATGACATATTATACAAGCCTGCTTAATACATTACAATTTGCAACAAGCTCCTCTTTATATTTATGAAAGTTTTGGAGTTTTTGTCTTCAGATCATTAGTTGTTCATATTAATCTTAAACCCTTTCGATAGTACCCAAAATTTTAAGAAATCACCATGTTGTGTTTGTAAATTTCTGAGAAAAAGCCTTCTGAAAAAAGGGTGGATTAGAAATATGACATACAATTTTTAATTACCTACCCGTGGTTTGATACTGGGCAGATTATGAGAAGTCAGCTTTTAAAAGTAATTATGCTTATTTGGTCTATGTAAAATAATGGAACAGTTGAAAACACTATGTTATTTTCCTGGGAAAGTATTATTACTTATGTTTTTTGTTGGGTTAAAGTGTCACTCATGCTTTGAAAATTAATTCTGAATGCTACATTAGGTGTTTTGACATGATTTAATGATGAAGAGAAAAAAAAATCTATATATATATTTGTTTCCAGAGTCAAAAAACAATGAAAAATGGCATTAACACTTAAGATAAAAGTTACTAGTGATAGGTAATTTTTTCCCTCTGGTTTCCAAAAAGCAACTGTAAATCGGCCATGTCATTTCCTATTGCTCTATTTTCCCTCAGTTTTGCACACTGGATCCACAAATCCCCCCAAAACAGAATTTTTGCCATCACCCTCTGCATCACATCCCACTGAGAAGAAAATGTACCAAACCAGAATACTAATCTAAGAACATAGTTTGATTTGACATGTTGCATCTATTTTTATCTTCTGATTTGGAATATAGAATATTACACCGTAGTTTTCTGTGATAAATCCATAATATCAACATATATTATTGATTCTCACTCTCACCCACCCTTGGACTTTATTACAATTCTATATTTTAGTTCAGATCCTTTGTA
>NW_022442378.1:1418-3438 GCF_009761245.1 Sapajus apella
TTCCTTATTAAATCAGTCTTTCATTGACTTACTTTAAAATTTGTTTGCCTTCCCAAACCAAGACCTCCTTTGCTTAGAAATAACTCTTGTTTCTCATTTTCTCCTGAATCAGTTACTCATAGGTTTATTCTTTTATTCTTGGTCCTGTGATTTCTGTGGCATAGGCTCTTTGTTGGATACCTGTTCTTGAACTTGAGTACAGTAGCAGTAATCACACCTTTCAATCACTAAACCCCAAAACAATGATTAGGAGGTTTTTACTTTTTAAACTTTCCTAAATATTCACAATTATTTTGCTGATTAACCTTCTGAAAAACAAAATAACTTCTGTTTATTTATGTTGATTACTTTCTTAAAATAAGATAATAGAAATTCCTTTTTTGGTCAAGAATACATAGTATTGGAGTTTCATATACGTTAGATGCCATTCAGAAAGGCTATGTTCACCTGTTCATCTGTATTTTCATCCCTATTTTTTAAATGACTTTTCCACTTAAACATATTACTACAGTACTGGATATTACTTTTCTAATAGCATAGATATGTCACAAAGTAAATGATATAATAGTAACATTCAAAATAATTTTAAGAAAAATATTATTACCACAGGATATTAGTAATAAAAGACAACTTTCATTTACAGATAAGTTAGAAAAGTCATATATTTGTATTTGTTTAGTGTTATATATTCAGCATTTATAAATCTGAAATTGATTAATTGGCCTACAGATAGAATATTAACAGTTCATTATTAGTATATTGGATAATTTTATTGTGTTAACTAAAATATTTTCAACATAATATTTGATATATAAAAATAATATATGTAATGCCTGTTAATTAATAAACTTAAAATATCATATATATTAAGTAACACACCAAAAATTCCAAGACATTATTGGTAGCCTATATTTGTATTCTACCCGTTACTACATTCAATTCATAACTGTTATGCTGTATGTCAGAGTTAATATGTTCTATTTGGTGCCTACATGAATAAACTATCAGCCACAGTTTACCTTTATATGGAGTGAACACAATAAATCTTTTTCTGATGCCCAGGAGTGTTGCCTCACCAGTGCTGCCATTGCACAAAGTTGTGTTAGGCAAGGTCTTAACTGTGTTCCAAGCCATCAGCTACTTGGGGGCAAAAGAGTGGGATGGAAGGAGAGCTGGCAAACAACTGAGTAATAAGAACTAGAGGTTTTACACTTTATAGATGGCACTATCGCTACCACAAATGGTAGAATAAAGTTAGGAGAAATCATTATTAAGAATAGGAACATAGGATCAGCATAATAAGGCAAATTCAGATACTCATCTTAGCCCTGGCTAACAATCTACCCTTCTGTACATTTTTATACTCTGTTGCACCATTGCCAGTAGTCTGGCCGTGTGGCCCAGGCAATGTCAACAACAATTCCTTATTCAGGGAAGCATCTTTTAGCTAAATGAACTCTGGGACTTTCTGGCCTCATAGATATCCAAAATATAAATCCATATCATGCTTAAAACTACAACACAAGACCTCACAGATACTTCTTGTCTACATTGAAATTCCAAACATTGTTGATAATGACTAAAACCCTCATTTTATATCTCAAAACACACATAGCTGGACTCTTAAGCAAAGAACTCATAGAAATTTCACCACCCTTTCCGCCTTCAGGCTATGGTCCTCATAGAGCACCATAATTATTATTTAAACAAATTTAAATTTCATTAAATAAAATATGGCTCATTTAATTCATCAAACATCAGGGAGGATTCGTAGTACACAATCCAACTAAATTTTTGATGTTTGAGTACTGACAGTGTCAAAGTACCATGATCTAGACAAGCTGATAAAAGGCTCACACTCTTTCGGTGCCACCAGTAAGTTATAACCATACAACCCTCCACGAGCCCCACCCAGGAGCCCTTATAACCTGCTCTACTCTGTAACTACAATAAAACCCTGAATCCTCATTTTTATTACCCTATTTATCATGGCCTGCCTACCTACTACAACACTCCCAAT
>NW_022442378.1:3538-4536 GCF_009761245.1 Sapajus apella
AAGGAGTCTTATTTATCACATATACTCTTTCTTTTTGTTCCTTTTTGTTAGATTTCAAGTTCAACTAAGCAGTGACACTTTGTTCTGCATTGTGTTGTTAAGTGTGGTGTAATCATCATGAAAATAATGCCTGGAATATTATTGCACATAGTGCTCAAAAAATATCTGCTGAATGTGTATTCCTTGTTATCTTTTTATTATTCACATCAACTTATTTAATACTCATCAAAGCAAATTGAAGGCTGGCAGCAGACAGACCTGCAGCTTGTACCACCCATCCCTACTCTCAAAGAATGGTATCTCTAGCCTGTCAATTTTCTGTACTGACAATTAGAGACCGGTTAATCACATCATTCATTACATCCTTTTTCTATATTACCATCCCAAATTATTCAATATTATGTCTCAATTATAAAAATCTTACCTTTCCTTCATAAAAGCCTCTAATTTTTATTATCTCATCATAGGTTTCTTTGCTTAATTTGATTAAGTTTCTGGATAGTCTGAAATTAAATATTACTCTAAAATATTTTTAAACAAATATTTCTGGATTGTGAACTTATTTTTTACTGATAAATTTCAAAGTAGAATTAATAAAATTGGATATTCTGTAATGTATGCCATTATATCCATATAAAATGTTTATTTTTAATCAATTTCATGGTATACATTAATGTTGCAAATTTTCTTTACAGAGAAAACTTTTGTTTCCTGAGACTGAGTCTCACTGTATCACCCCAGCTGTAATACAGTGGTGTGATCTCGGCTCACTGCAACCTCCGCTTTCCGAATTCAATCAATTCTTGTGCCTCAGCCTCTCAAGTAGCTGAGATTACCCACACCTGCCATCACACAGGGATATTTTTTGTATTTTTAGTAGAGACAGGGTTTCACCATGTTGACTAGGCTGGTCTCCACGTTCTGACCACAAGTGATCCACCCACCTCAGCCTCCCAAAGTGTTGGGATTACAGGCGTGAGCCACTGCACCCAGCCCAA
>NW_022442379.1:0-4535 GCF_009761245.1 Sapajus apella
GAGTTGTGTCCTTCATAATCAACTGGAAAACATAGTACAATGTTTTACTGAATAAATACTATGAGTAGTTCTAGCAATTTACTGAACTGGAGGAGTTACAGGAGCCCATGATTTATAGATAGATGCTCAGAAGTGTAGATGCCACCCCCTCCAGACCAGCATCTGTAGTGGGGGCAGTTTGTGCGACTGAGCACTAAACTTGTGTGATCTGTACTAACTCTGGGTGATGACAGAATTAAACTGTTGGACAGATTGTTGAAGAATTGGTTTGCATTCAGTGAGCTCCACACATTTGCAGTCAAAAATATTTTCAGAAAAAAAGTCATCACAGGTTAGAACATTAAACTGACTCCAGATGAGTTTTGTCACTGGTAAGAGTTGATATCCTGGAGGAGAGACCATTTTCACACTGTGAGAAGAGGACAGTAGAAATTGTGGAGCTCCCAAAATTTCATTTCTCGGGTGCTAATATTTTTTTTTACTTAACCACCTATGAGTAAGCCGCCCTGGGCTACCTTCACAAGGACGGTGGACACTGAGCTGGGGAGCATGTTTAACCTACTGAGCATGTGGGTTCTTGTGAATGTGAATACAAGAGAATGCTTCCCTGGGCTGCTTTCCTTTTTTAAAAAAAATAAAACCTTGCTGCCATATAATTCCAGTGTGCCCAATATTTAAGAATTTTATTCTGTGATTGGAGTGTAAGATTTTTATTTCCTTGGTTGAAAATTTGAGTGGATTGTGTGATACAATGTAGAAAAGAAAAGATAATTCTTTCCTTTTTTGAGATGGAGTCTTACTCTGTCGCCAGGCTGGGGTGCAATGCTGTGATCCTGGCTCACTGCAACCTCCGACTTCCTGATTGAAGCTATTCTTCTGCCTCAGCCTCCCAAGTAGCTGAGATTATAGGCATGCGTCACCAAGCCCAGCTAATTTTTGTATTTTTAGTAGAGACAGGGTTTCACTATGTTGGCCAGGATGGTCTCTATCTCCTGACCTCATGGTCCATCTGCCTCGGCCTCCTGATAATTCTTAAAATAAGTTACTTGTTTTATTCTGAGTTTAAATATGAATATAACCCCCCATGGACTCACCATGGGGAATAAACAGGGCTTAGTCAGTTCTGGTGTTTTCCTGATCTCATCTACCTTCTACTAACTGTCGTGACATTTTTTTGTTGCTTAACTATTTATCATGAAGCAGAGATTTGCTTGGTTTTACCTTTTTGAGTTTTCAGTAACTGAATGTTATTTTTAACATTTCATTAATATTATGGCAAAAGTTATTTTTGTTGTTGTTTCTCTGCCTCAGTCTGTTGCACATATGCCGCTGTCTGAGGCCTTGGCTCATGCAGTTGACTCACCTATTTAACCCATTTGAGACTTGTTTAAATTTAATTTTTGATGTTGGCAATGCTACTTTTGGTTTTGTTCCCAAGTGCTGATGCTTTATACATTTGTTAACCTAAAGAAATAAACTAAGGCATAAAATAGAATGTTAAAGAGTTTACTTGAGCCAAGGTGAGGACACGTGCCTGGAAGGCTCAGACTCAAGTTACCTGGATATGAACCCCATTTGCTCTTTGTTATATGCAGGTTTTTAAAGACAAAAAGAGGGACAAGGAGTGTGCCAATACAAAGTTATTTGTCAGAAATTTTTATTGGTTCACGGAAATAATGCTGATTAGTAATTTACTCTACATTGTTGAACTGTAGGTTATGGTGTACAGCATGTAGCATGGTTAGGTTCATTGATAAGTACTTTTTTGTCAGTCTGGAATCCACATAGCAAGCAACTGCAAGAAATGATATAGCTCAGTGGTCTGGAGGGTAAGTAGGACATGACTGCTTTTTTATTCCTTTGCTTCATTGGGCCTGATAATTTAGTGGGGGCTTTGTCTTTCTTCGAATAAGATAGTTTTGTGTTTCTTATTTTTCTGTTTTTCATCAAAATCTTTCTTTTTGAAAGCTTCAGTGATCAAATTTTAAGTGTTACGGCGTCTCTCTGACTGGGAAGGCTTATTCCCTGATAATTCTGTCTCACATTGGGTTGGGGGGAAGAGGAGACATCTCCATGAGAAATGTTAAAAGTGCCCCAAAAGCCAAATTGTGATGGTATCAGAGTGGCACAAATAAAACTACAGTCATGTCATTGATTTACAGAGCTGCCTCACCAAGGCAAATAAATTTTCCCAGTAAATAAAGCTGTTTTCCTGTAAGCGAGGCAGATTATTAGTAGATTTTCTCAAAATAGAATCTCCATCTAAAACAAATTGGTGGTCATACCTTGTAAAATTTTTGAGAGAATTTGTCCAAGTGCTGGGTTTTTTCAGAGCTGTTTATAGATAGATGGGGTGACCAAATATTTTATAAGACATTGCCATTTAATTTAGCAGTACAGATACTGTCCAACAATATCTAATATGTTTCCTTCCAACAGGTTTGGAGAGAATGTTTTATTTTGTGGCATTTCCAATAAACAAAATTTGTAAGTTGGAGGTCAACAAGAGAAAAATCAGACAGACCTCCCTCCCTAGAGTTGGCAGGAGTTTAGGGAGAGAGAAATTTAGTTGACTGATAAGCATATAGAAAAACACCACAGGCCTCAAATTAGCATATACATATATAGCCTGAATATCGGTTTTAGTAAATGGACTTTGACTGTAGAGCTCTTAGGTTTTTTTAAAAAATTAGATTTTAGCCAGGTACACAGCAAACATTTATTTGTCTTTTTGTTTCTAAAATTTACATCAAAAAGAAATTTTGAAGATGGGAGATTTTTGTTTACTGGAGGTGAGGGTAATCACTATTTAAAGCTTTTTGTTTTTGAAATTTTTTAGTAAATGTTTTTTTCTTCCAAACCACAGTATATGGTTTTATTTAGTTCAGAAGAGAAGGCCAAACAAAACTGAACAAAAATTTTCATCATACTCTAAACATAACCAAAATTTTAAATTAAAGGCATACCTGAATGAGTGACCTGAACCAACATAAATAAACATGGCTGAGGCCAAACCAAAGAAATCCTGTATGGCTTTAACTAAAGCTTTGAAGAGAGAGAGAGAGAAAAAAAAAACAAAAACAAATAAACAAACAAACAAAAAAACAACTGAAGCTCTTTTATAATTACTGTTTTTTCCAAAAACAGCTACCTGCGAATGAAGTGCAATCTGTATTTTCAGGCTGTATTTTCTAGTGTCTCAGCTTCTCAGCTTACCATTTACCTTGAAAGGCCAGTCAGAAAATTAAAAGAAACGGTGATAAAACAGGAGAACAGAAGCTGGCAATGGACATACAAGAGGCCATGATGGGAGCAGGGGAGCTGAGACCTGGCCACTGTCCTCTACACAGGCCTGGGCCTTAACGCCATTCCAGTGGTGACCTTGAAGGTCACATTCCACATGAAGTTCAGACCATTAGCTCTTAAAGCCTATTTGGGCTTTTCCCTTTATAGGAGTTTCAGCACTTTATACCACAAGCTGTTGGCTAGAAGTAGAGGTTACAGATAACCACAGATATTTGTCTCTGATTTCCACCTGCACTGCCTGTGGCATGAAACGTAGATTTCATAGCAGACTCTGTTTACTGATTGTGTGTAGGTCAGGCTAGCATAAAGTCACTTCTCTTGTGCACTCTGATAGGAAGCCGGGCTGGATCAGGTGTTGCTCCTGGCAGCTGACAGCACACCTGCTCCCTGTGTCTCCCAGGCCTGCACTCCCCATTCCCTCTGCCTGGTGGCCCCTTGGCTCTTCTTTCTGTCTTCTGCACAGATGATACTTTATCTTTCCTCAGGGCCTTTGCATCTGCTGGTCCCTCTCTCTGGAATGCTTTTTCCAAACCCTTCATCCTCTGGTGAATTCCTCTACCTTTTCATATCTCAGTTTTGGCATTGCTTACTCAAAGACGTCTTCCCTGACAAACTGGCTAAGCTTCTCCATTACCGCTGGCAGGGGTGGACACCTCTTCCACTTAGCCTTTGGTAATTTTTTCTATGTGGGGTTATTTGATAGTCTGTCTTTCCTAACCACTTATAGTAGGTCCACAAGGGCAGAGACTGTGCCTGTTTTATTCATCCTTGTTTCCCAGTTGCAACTGACAGGCAGGTCTTCAGTAATCAATGTTAAAGGTAGGTTAGGTGGGCTATGTTACGAGAGGCTGTAAGAAGCTATGGCAGGTTCTTGGGGAAAGACACCTTTAGATGGTCTTGCTGCTTGCACAGAGAGTGTTTGGAGCTGGTTCCTAGCTCAGAGATGGTCTCTGTGATATGGGCATGAAGTGATCAAGAGAAACCTGGGCTGAGATTGTTTCAGGATGAGCAGAAGGGGCTGATGGAAGAATGTAGAATAGCTGTTTGAACAGGTGAGGGTCTAGGTGAAGGGAGGGAACGGGGAAAAAGCAGGCATGATGTGTGCAGCCAGCAGGATGAGGCCACCTTCAGGGAGCCAGGACAGCAGCAGTGAGAGTGCCGAATGGGTGAAGCATAATGGGTTGTGGCTGTATCAGTTGAGGCAAAATCCATCACTTTGCATGGGACCC
>NW_022442380.1:0-4534 GCF_009761245.1 Sapajus apella
TCCACTTTGCTCACAGCCAAAAGGACTTGGCAGGCAGGTGGGGTTTCTAATATCCACATTATGAGCTTACTGAAACTCGGCCTGCCCTATGACACACACCCCTGCGTACAGGGAGCAAAAGCAAAAAACGCAGTAGCAGAAAAAAGATTCTCAGGCTCCGAATGGCAGTATTATGTAGGGTCAAGTAGTAAGTTCTCAGACCTGTTCTAGGTGTGTCACAAGCTAAGGACCAGACAAGCGAGGCAGTAACAAGTGGTCCAGGGAAATACGAACGACGAAAACATTTCACTTAAGTTGTAGATACAGCATTAAACAATATATTCCTTCTCCAGTGCCATTTACTGAAGATATGTGAGGAGGGGAATTATAGTTTTATCGGTATGCCTCCCACTACCTATTCTTTTTTCTTTTTTTATTTTTATTTTTTTTTTTTGAGATGGACTCTCACTCTGTCTTCCAGGCTGGAGTGCGATGGTGCAATCTTGGCTCACTGCAACCTCTGCTTCTTGGGTTCAAGCATTTCTCTTGCCTCAACCTCCCAAGTAGCTGAGATTACAGGAATGTGCCACCACGCCTGGCTGATTTTTGTGTTTTTAGAATTCACCATGTTGGCCCGGCTGGTCTCAAATCCCTGACTTCAGGTGATCCATCTGCCTCAGCCTCCCAAAGTGCTGGGACTACAGGCATGAGCCATAATGCCCAGCCAGTCAATTGATTTTTAATGCAAGTACCAAGGCAATCTAATTGAGAAATGACAGTCTTTTTAACAAATGATGTTGGAGCAACTGGGACACCCACATGCAAAAAACTGAACCTTGAGCCATACCTTACATCTTATACAAAAATAATTCAATAGCTCACAGTCCTAAACAAAAAACCTAAAAGTATAAAATCTATAAGAAGGAAGGAGAAAATTCTGTGACCTTTGGTTAGGCAATGATGCTTTTTTTTTATTTTGAGACAGTCTCCCGCTGTTGCCCAGGCTGGAGTGCAGTGGCGCAATCTCAGCTCATGGCAGTCTCCACCTCCTGAGTTCAAGTAATTCTCCTGCCTCAGCCCCACCACCTCCACCCCAACCCCTTCCCCCTAGTAACTGGCATTACAGGTGTGCACCACCATGCACAGCTAATTTTTGTATTTTTAGTACAGGCAGGATTTCACCATGTTGGCCAAGCTGTCTTGAACTCCTGACCTCAAATGATCCGCCCTCCTTGCTCTCCTACAGTGCTGTGTTTACAAGTGTGAGCCATCACATCCTGCTAAAGATTCCTCAGATACAACAAAAGCATAATGTATAAAAGGAAAAAAATATAGAATTGGACTCCATCATAAGAACGTCTGCTCTTTGAAAGACACTGTTGGCCCAGGCACTGCGGCTCACACCTGTAATCCCAGCACTTTGAGAGGCCGAGGAGGGCAGATCACAAGGTCAGGAGTTCAAGATCAGCCTGGCCAACATGGTGAAACCCTGTCTCTACTAAAATACAAAAATTACCCAAGTGTGGTCGCATGCACCTATAATCCCAGCTACTCAGGAGGCTGAGGCAAGAGAATTGCTTGAAACCAGAAGGTGGAGATTGAGTGTGCTGAGATCACACCACCACACTCCAACCTGGGTGACAAGAGTAAAACTCCGTCTCAAAAAACAAACAGACAAACAAACAAAAACACTGTTAAGAGAATGAAAAGAGTAGCCAAAGATTACAAGAAAATATTTGCAAGTCACATAATGAATAAATGACTTAGACCTAAAATATATGGAATACTCAAAACTTAATAAGAAAAACTACCCAATTTTGTTTAATGGGCAAAAGATTGGACAGACATTTCACCAAACAAGATATACAAAAGGTAAATGAGCAAATGGAAAGATGCTCAAATTAGAGAAATGGAAATTAAAACCACACTAAACAACTGTTAGAGTAATTTTTTAAAAAATTTAACCTGACAATAGCAAGTGCCAATGATGAATCACAGCAACTGGAACTCTCCTGAATTGCTCATAGAAATGCAAAACAGGCCGCTGCTATGGCTCTTGCCTGTAATCCCATCATTTTGAGGCTGAGGTGGGTGGATCCCCTGTGTCAGGAGCTCAAGGCCAGACTGGCCAACAGGATAAAACCCTGTCTCCACTAAAAATACAAAAATTAGCCAGGCATGAGGGCAGGCACCTATAATCCCAGCTACTAGGGTGAATGGAGGCGAGAGAATTGCTTGAACCTAGGAGGTGGAGGTCACAATGAGCCTAGATGGAGTCACTGCACTCCAACCTTTCAGCTTGGGTGACAGAGCAAGTTTCCACCTCCAAAAAAAAAAAAAAAAAAAATGAAATGCAAAACAACACATCTGGAAGTTACTAAATTTAAATATATAGTCATGAGCTGCATAACAATGTTTCAGTCAAGAAGAGACCACATAAAATTATGGGATTATGGGACTTATCTTAGTTTTACTGTACCTTTTCTATGTTTAGGTATGTTTAGCTGCACAAATACTGTTTTGTTACAACTGTCTATTGTATTTTTTTTTTTTTGAGATAGAGTCTCACTCTGTCACCAGGCTGGAGTGCAATGGCACGATCTTGGCTTACTGCAACCTCTGCCTCCCAAGTGTAAGCAATTCTCCTGCCTCAGCCTCCTGAGTAGCTGGTATTATGGGCAGCGCCACCACGCCCAGCTAATTTTTGTATTTTTCGCAGAGAGGGGGTTTCACCATGTTGGCCAGATGGTCTTGATCTCTTGGAACTCGTGATCTGACAACCTAGGCCTCCCAAAGTGCTGGGATTACAGGCGTGAGCCACCACACCCAGCCTGTTTATTTATTTTGAGATGGAGTTTGCTCTTGCCCAGGCTGGAGTGCAATGGCGTGATCTCGGCTCACTGCAACCTCTGCCTCCTGAGCTCAAGTGATTCTCCTGCCTCAGCCTCCTGAGTAGCTGGGATTATAGGCACACACCACCATGCCCAGCTATTTTTTGTATTTTTAGTAGAGACAAGGTTTCACCATGTTGAACCAGGCTGGTCTCGAACTCCTGACCTCAGGTGATTCTCCTGCGTTGGCCTCCCAAAGTGCTGGGATTACAGGTGTAAGCAATCGCACCTGGCACCTATTGTATTTAATACAGTAACATGCTATACAGGTTTGTAGCTTAGGAGAAGTAGGCTATATCACATAACCTAGGTGTGTAGGCTATATCATCTAGGTTTATGCAAATGCACTTAAATGATATTCATGCAATGATAAAATCACCTAACAATACATTTATCAGAACATATCCCTGTTGTTAAGCAAAACATGGCTGCACATTTACCGTACTTTTACCTACCAATCCTACTCCTAGGTATTTTACCGTAAAGAAATAAAAAATTGGGTTGGGTATAGTGGCTCATGCCTGAAATCCCAGAATGGGAGGCCGAGGCTAGTGGATCACTTGAGGCCAGGAATTCGAGACGAGCCTGGGCAACATGGTAAACTTCTAGGAAAGTAAAAGTCAAAATTGGGAAATAAGCATGTTATTTATTATTATTATTATTATTTTGAGATGGAGTTTTGCTATTGTTACCCAGGCTGGAGTGCAATGGCATGATCTCAGCTCATCGCAACCTCCATCTCCTGGGTTCAAGCAATTCTCCTGCCTCAGCCTTCCGAGTAGCTGGGACTACAGGCGACGGCCACTATGCCCAGCTAATTTTTGTATTTTTAGTAGAGACGGGGTTTCACCATGTTGACCAGGATGGTCTCAATCTCTTGACCTTGTGATCCACCTATCTCAGCCTCCCAAAGTGCTGGGATTATAGGCGAGAGCCACTGCGCCAGGCCCTAGAAGCATGTTATCTTAATACTTACTACCTATTTCCTTGTGTAACACAGTTACTAAGTTATATGTCTCACCGTTCTCAATCTGAAGACACTAGCCTCCTCTGGGCAAGCCAAAAACCTTTCCATGTATGAAATGATAGAAAACAGGGGGTCCCCATGTTTTTGCAGAGCCTCATATCCAGAGGCAGATTTATCAAGCCACTAATGAAACTTCAGCTTCAGGGCTCCTTCTCTTGCACAGATT
The DNA here is from genome assembly GCF_009761245.1 of Sapajus apella. Lineage (NCBI taxonomy): Eukaryota > Metazoa > Chordata > Mammalia > Primates > Cebidae > Sapajus > Sapajus apella. Next base: position 4,064 of record NW_022442380.1, read on the forward strand.
CTCAAGGCTGAATATCTCATTTTCTGTTTCAAAAAATATTTTCCTTAAAAGAGGCCCTCTGAACTGTATAAGCTTCAAGCGTCGGAGAATCTGAGTCTGCCCCATTCACATCCCGTAAACTGGGCTTTTATAGTATATGTTACTTGAGAAAATACATAATTCAAAAAGCTACTTTGAATTCAGTAATACTAATAAATTTATATTTTATTAATCAAAGAACCATCTACTGTTATTCATTGTATAAAATTTGTTTGCACTAAATAGATCTAAATGTAATACTTGATCCAGATTTGGATTTTGGATTCTTGTGCTCACAGCAAATAACTCCACAGTCCATAGGGCTAAATTGAAAAGATCATTACAAATTAAGGCTGCCAAAATTAAAGGCATACCTCTAGAAGCCGATGACCTTTAGAAAAAAAACCTTTCTCTGTATTAATGAAACACAGAGAATGATTCCTTCACAAGTAT
>NW_022442381.1:0-4534 GCF_009761245.1 Sapajus apella
TGGGAAGCCAAGGTGGGCAGATCATGAGGTCAGGAGTTCAAGACTAGTCTGGCCAGCATGGTGAAACCCCGTATCTACTGAAAATACAAAACTTAGCTGGGTGTGGTGGCGCGCACCTGTAATCCCAGCTACTTGGGAGGCTGAGGCGGGAGAATTGCTTGAAGTCGGTATGTGGAGGTTGCAGTGAGCTGAGATTGCACCACTACACTCCAGCCTGGGCGACAGAGCCAGACTCTATCTGTGGTGGGGGACTGGAGGGGAAGAGAAAGCTGTGGCTTACAGCTGCTGCATGGCCTGGAGGTTGAGGGGTCCAACGGGAGGGAACAGCACAGGGGAGGGCAGGATGGGGCTAACAGCAGGACTGCTTGTTCATCTGTTTAAAAGCAGGCTGTGCCCCATAGAACAGGGCCTGCCCCATCTAGATGCTTAATAAACACTTGTTAATGAATGGGTGAAAGGGTAGAGGAATGGCCTTCCAGTTGGGACTGAGTCCTCCCTGGTTAAGAAAGCGCATTGGGCTTTGGGGCGTGCCTGCTCTTTGCCTTTCATTGCTGTCCATTGATTTCTTTTTCCAGGAAGAAAAATGGCACCCAGGCTGGGCACGGTGGCTCACACCGGTAACCGTAGCACTTTGGGAGGCTGAGGTGGGTGGATCACCTGAGGTCAGGAGTTCAAGACCAACCAGCCTGGCCATCATCGTGAAACCCCATCTTTTTTTTTTTTTTTTTTTTTTTGAGACGGAGATTCGTTCTTGTTACCCAGGCAGGAGTGCAATGGCACGATCTCGGCTCACCGCAACCTCCGTCTCCTGGGTTCAAGCAATTCTCCTGCCTCAGCCTCCCGAGTAGCTGGGACTACAGGTGTGCACCACCATGCCCAGCTAATTTTTGTATTTTTTTTCAGTAGAGACGGGGTTTCACCTTGTTGACCAGGATGGTCTCGATCTCTTGACCTCATGATCCACCCACCTCGGCCTCCCAAAGTGCTAGGATTACAAGGATGAGCCACCGTGCCTGGCCCCATCTTTAAAAAATAAAAGAAAAATGGTACCTGTTGCAGGTGATCCACAACCAAGTTTGGTGGCTCAGGTGGTCAACCTGCCCTTGGTGAGCTCCACGTATGAGCTCATATCCTCAGCCTATGTCAGCACAAAGGACCAGTATCCCTACTTCAAGTCTGTGTGTGAGATGGCAGAGAAGGGTGTGAAGACCATCACCTTGGTGGCCATGACCGGTGCTCTGCGCATCATCCAGAAGCTAGAGCCGCAAATTCCAGTTGCTGATACCTATTGCCCTAGGGGGCTAGACAGGACTGAGGTTGTTGCCAATGCCCAGGGTGCTGTGACTCGGGCCAAAGATGCTGTGACTACTACTGCGACTGGGCGCAAGGATTCCGTGGCCAGCATGATCACGGGGTGACAGACAAGAGCAAAGGGACGGTGACTGCTAGTGTGGAAAGACCAAGTCTGTGGTCAGTGGCCCCATTAACACAGTCCTGGGGAGTCGGCTGATGCAGCTCGTGAGCAGTGGTGTGGAAAATGCACTCACCAAATCAGACCTGTTGGTAGAGCGGTACCTCCCTCTCACTGAGGAAGAACTAGAAAAAGAAGCAAGAAAAGTTGAAGGATTCAGTATGGTTCAGAAGCCAAGCTGTTCTGTTAGACTGGGATCCCCGTCTACCAAGCTTCACGCCTGTGCCTACCAGTAGGCTCTCAGCAGGGTTAAAGAAGCTAAGCAAAAAAGCCAAGAGACCATTTCTCATCGCCATTCTGCTGTTCACCTGATTGAATTTGCCAGGAAGAACGTGTATAGTGCCAATCAGAAAATTCAGGACGCTCAGGATAAGCTCAGCTTCACCTGGGTGGAGTGGAGAAGGAGCACTGGATGCGATGATACTGATGAGTCCACTGTGCTGAGCACATCGAGTCACAAACTCTTGCTACTGCCCGGAACCTGACTCAGCAGCTGCAGACCACGTGCCACACCCTCCTGTTCAACATCTAAGGCTGGCTGCAGAACAACCAAGATCGGGCCCGCAATGGGGGTGGTGGCTGGCGACATCTACTCGGTGTTCCACAGTGCTGCCTCCTTTAAGGAGTGTCTGACAGCCTCCTCACTTCCAGCAAGGGGCAGCTGCAGAAAATGAAGAAATCTTTAGCTGACGTGATGGATTATCTTGTTAACAACACACCCCTCAACTGGCTGGTAGATCCCTTTTATCCTCAGCTGACTGAGTCTCAGAATGCTCAGGACCAAGGTGCAGAGATGGACAAGAGCAGCCAGGAGGCCCAGCGATCTAAGCACAAAACTCATTAAACCTACCCCTGTTGGCCAGGCATGGTGGCGTACGCCTGTCATCCCAGTACTTTGGGAGGCCAAGGGGGAAGATCACAAGGTCAGGAGTTCAAGACCAGCCTGACCAACATGGTGAAACCCTGTCTCTACTAAAAAAAAAAAAATACAAAAACCTGCCCCTGTCACCAGTGCGTGATGTAGCCAGCTAGATGACACCTTTTGTTATGTTGAAATCAACCTGCTAGGCAACCCTAAATTGGGAAACAAGTAGCTAATAAGAAGGCCCTCAATTATAGTTATTTCTGGCTGAATTAAGGATTTTAATGTTTCTGGCATTAGCAGATGATTTCTGTTCACCTGGTAAGAAAAGAATGATAGGCTTGTCAGAGCCTAGCCAGAACTCACAAAAAATTCAAGTGCACTTATGTTCTCGTTCTGTGTCCACTGTGTTGCTTTTGCTACTGTTTGTATTGAATAAATACATCTTCATGTGGGCTGGGGTAGAAACTGGTGTCTGCCCTGGTATGATCTGAGCAGGCTTCTTTACTGGTTTATCTCATGATGATTGCTTCTACAACTTGATTTTATTTTTTTTTTATCTCTCAAATAGGAATACTACCTTTTTTTTTTTTGAGACAGAGTCTCCCTCTGTTGCCCAGGCTGGAGTACAATGGCGTGATCTCGGCTCACCGTGACCTCTGCCTCCTGGGTTTAAGCAATTCTCCTGCCTCAGCCTCCCGAGTACCTGGGATTACAGGTGTCTGCCACCACACCCAGCTAATTTTTGTATTTTTAGTAGAGATGAGGTTTCACCAGCTTGGCCAGGCTGGTCTCGAACTCCTGACCTCATGATCCACCTGCCTCAGCCTCCCCCAAAGTGATAAGATTACAGTCGTGAGCCACAGCGCCTGGCCAGAATACTGCCTTTGATTTCAATAAAATTCACTTCAGGATAGGTCAGTTTTTTTAAAAAAAAAAGCCTTTTCCTCCCTGATGCCACTGAAGTCGCATGCGTGAGGTCTCTATGCCGCCGCCACTGCAGATGCCACCAAGATGCACTACATTGCCTCCTACCTGCTGGCTGCTCTGGGGGTAAGCCCTCCCCCAGTGCCAAGGACATCAAGAAGATCCTGGACAGCGTGGGCAGAGAGGCAGACGACGACCGACTCAACAAGGTTATCAGTGAGCTGAATGGAAAGAACATTGATGATATGATTGCCCAGGGTATTGGGAAGGTTGCCAGCATTCCCGCCGGCTGTGGCCATCTCTGCTGCCCCAGGCTCCCCCCTCCCCTGATACAGCAGAGAAGAAAGATGAGAAGAAGGAGGAGTCTGAAGAGTCAGACGATGACATGAGATTTGGCCTCTTTGATTAAACTCCTCCTCTGCTGCAAATAAAGCCTTTCTATGCAACTAAAAAAAAAAAAAAAAATAGCACACATCAGAAGAACCTTTCCACACTGAGACACTGAATCTGTGCCCTCAAGGCTGAGGCCACATTATGGCTCTGGCACACCAGGGCTAAATGCATGCGCACCCGTGCTCAGTGCCAGGCTCTCCTGGGGTGGTTGCTGCTGCCCTGTCACCTTGGTCCATTAGGAAGAGCCCAAGTAAATGGCTGGAACAGGGGGAAGAGGGAGGAACAGCTGGGGCTGGGAAGCAAGGATGAAACTTGGCTGTTCCTAAGCCCAACTGCACAGGGGCCATGAGCATCGGTGGACAGGACACCACGAAAGCACTCCTGGCCCTCTGCCCTGCTGGAAGATGGACCTACCTCGTCCCAAGCCAGGCACCCTGCCTTCAGTGATTCTGGACCAGCCCTGTCCCTGCCACTTGCCCTGGGGAGGGGATTGTTTCACAGACCCTTAACATCTAACAGCCCGTCCTGCTCTCACCTAGGGGGACCCTCGTTTATCAAATACCGTCTTTAATTTACACTGGTTGCCTTCTCTCTGCCAGCCTGTGAGGAAAAACCATTTTTCCAGCCCTCTGCGGAAATGGAGGCTCTGAGAAGCTAAATAACAACCCCCAGTCCGGTCTCTGCACCTGAGCCTGGCAAAGATTCCTCCGAGAGCTTTCCAGATTCCATACTTGCTGACTGTGGCTTCTTCTCTGCAGGGCACTGGCTAGCCCTGGGGTCACTCAAAGGTAAATGGGCCCTGTTTTTTTCCTTCCAGGAGTTTACTTATCTTAGAAGAGATTGGAAGGTAGCCACGTGGCTACAGAGCACGAGTCAGAATC
>NW_022442382.1:0-4530 GCF_009761245.1 Sapajus apella
TGGATTCAGCTAGTTAGAAACACGTTTCTTCTAAAAGCTGCGTTTGGATATTCCTGAGTGAATGGGAGTGTAGGATATAATGAGAAATATCTGGCTCTGAAACATAAACGGAGCTATGTGGCAGAATGATTGTCAAGGTGTATATTCAACTTACAGAGTTAAACAGATGTGTGAATGTCGCAGTTGAAAAACCCTTTCTTTGCACAGTTTGGAAAGAGATATTTCCAGCCATATACAGGCTCATAATAATTAGCGGTATGATCAAATCTAAACAACAGGAGAAACGTCTGTTTCAAACATATCTGCTGTGTGTTCGTTCACTTTAGGAAGTTGCATCTATGTTTACATTCAGCGGGTTAGAAACACGTTTCTTCTAAAATATGCTTTTGGATACTCCTGAGTGAATGGGTGTACAGGATGAAATGAGAAATATCTGGCTCTAAAACAAAATCCCAGCTATGTAGGAGAATGATTATCAAGGTGTATATTCAACTTACAGAGTTAAACAGGTGTGTGAATGTAGCAGTTCAGAAACCCGTTCTTTGGAGAATCTGGAAAGAGACATTTACAGCCATATACAGGATCATAAGAATTTGCGGTAAGATCGAATCTAAACCACAGGAGAAACGTCTATTTCAAACTTCTCTGCTGTGTGTTCGTTCAACTTAGGAAGTTTCATCTATGATTAAATTCAGCGAGTTAGAAATACGTTTCTTCTAAAAGCTGCGTTTGGATATTCCTGAGTGAAAGGCAGTGTAGGATGTAATGAGAATTATCTGGCTCTAAAACAAAAACGGAACTATGTAGCAGAATGATTGTCAAGGTGTATATTCAACGTACAGAGTTAAACAGATGTGTGAATGTAGCAGTTCAGAAACCCTTTCTTTGTAGAATCTGGAAAGAGATATTTCCAGCTATACACAGGCTCATGGGAATTAGTGGTAAGAGAGCGTTTAAACCATAGGAGAAACGACTGTTTCGAACTTCTATGTTGTGAGTTCGTTCACCTTAGGAAACTGCATCTATGTTTAGATTCAGCGATTTAGAAACACGTTTCTTCTAAAAGCCTCGTTTGGATATATCGAAATGAATGGGAGTATAGAGTGTAATGAGAAATATCTGACTCTAAAACAAAAAAGAAGGTATGTAGCAGAATGACTGTAAAGGTGTATATTCAACTTACAGAGTTACACAGATGTGTGAATGTAGCAGTTCAGAAACGCTTTCTTTGGAGGATCTGGAAAGAGATATTGCCAACCATATACAGACTCATAAGTATTAGCGGTAAGAGGGCGTCTAAACCACAGGAGAAATATCTGTTTCCAACTGCTCTACTGAGTGTTCGTTCACATTAGGAAGTTACATCTATGATTAGATTCAGCGAGTTAGAAACGCGTTTCTTCTAAAAGCTGCGTTTGGATACTCCTGCGTGAATTGGAATATACGATGTAATGACAAATATCTGGCTCTAAAACAAAAACGGAGCTAGCTATGTAGCAGAATGATTGTCAAGGTGTATATTCAACTTACAGAAATAAACAGATGTGTGAATGTAGCAGTTGAGAAACCCTTTCTTTGGAGAATCTGGAAAGAGATATTTCCAGCCTTATACAGGCTCATAAGAATAAGCGGTAAGATCGAATCTAAACCACAGGATAAACGTCTATTTCAAACTGCTCTTCTGTGTGTTCCTTCACCTTAGGAACTTGCATCTATGATTAGATTCAGCGAGTTAGAAACACGTTTCTTCTAAAAGCTGCCTTTGTATATACTTGAGTCCATGGGAGTATAGGAAGTAATGAGAAATATCTGGCTCTAAAACAAAAACGGAGCTATGTAGCAGAATGATTGTCAAGGTGTATATTCAAGTTGCAGTGCTAAACAGATGTGTGAAAGTAGCCGTTCAGAAGCCCTTTCTTTGGAGAATCTGGAAAGAGATATTTCCAGCCATATACTGGCTCATAAGAATTAGCGGTAAGATCGAATCCAAACCACAGGAGAAACGTCTGTTTCAATCTTCTCTGCTGTGTGTTCTTTCACCTTAGGAAGTTGCATCTATAATTAGATTCAGCGAGTTAGACGCACATTTCTTCTAAAAGCTGCGTTTGGATGTTCCTGAGTCCTTGAGAGTATAGGATGTAATGAGAAATATCTGGCTCTAAAACAAAAACGGGGCTATGTAGGAGAATGCTTGTCAAGACATATATTCACCTTAAAGAGTTAAACAGATGTGTGAATGTAGCAGTTTTGAAACCCTTTCTCTGCAGAGTTTGGGAACTGATATTTCCAGCCATATACAGACTCAGAAGAATTAGCAGAAAGATCGCGTCTAAACCACAGGAGAAACGTCTCTTTCAAACTGCTCTTCTGTTTGTTCGTTCATATTAGGAAGTTGCATCTATGATTAGATTCAGCGAGTTAGAAAAACGTTTCTTCTAACACCTGCGTTTGGATATTCCTGAGTCCTTGAGAGTATAGGATGTAATGAGAATTATCTGGCTCTAAAACAAAAACGAGGCTATGTAACAGAATGATTGTCAAGGTGTATATTCAAGTTACACAGTTAAACAGACGTGTGAATATAGCAGTTCAGAAACCCTCTCTTTGGATATTCTGGAAAGAGATATTTCAGGCCATATACAGGCTCTTAAGAATTAGCGGTAAGATCGCGTTTAAAGCACAGGAGAAACGTCTGTTTGAAACTTCTGTGCTGTGTGTTCGTTCCCCGTAGGAAGTTGCATTTATGATTAGAGTCAGCGAGTTAGAAACGCGTTTCTTCTAAAAGCTACGTTTGGATATTCCTGCGTGAATTGGAATATACGATGTAATGCCAAATATCTGGCTCTAAAACAAAAACGGAACTAGCTATGTAGCAGAATGATTATCAAGGTGTATATTCAACTTACAGAGTTAAACCGATGTGTGAATGTAGCAGTTGAGAAACCCTTTCTTTGGAGAATCTGGAAAGAGATATTTCCAGCCCTATACAGGCTCATAAGTATTAGCGGTAAGATCGAATCTAAACCACAGGAGAAATGTCTATTTCAAACTACTCTTCTGTGTGTTCGTTCACATAACCAAGTTGCATCTATGATTAGATTCAGCGAGTGAGAAACACGTTTCTTCTAAAAGCTGAATTTGCATATGTCTCAGTCAATGGGAGTATAGGATGTATTGAGAAATATCTGGCTCTAAAACAAAAACGGTGCTATGTAGCAGAATGATTGTCAAGGTGTACATTCAACTTACAGAGTTAAACAGATGTGAGAATGTAGCAGTTAAGAAACACTTTCGTTGGAGAATCTGGAAAGAGATTTTTGCAGCCATATACAGACTCTTAACAATTAGCGGTAAGATCGCGTCTAAACCACAGGAGAAACGTCTCTTGCAAACTGCTCTTCTGTGTTTTCCTTCACCTTAGGAACATGCATCCATGATTAGATTCAGCGAGTTAGAAACACGTTTTATCTAAAAGCTGCGTTTGGATATTCCTGAGTGAATTGGAGTATAGGATGTAATGAGAAATATCTTCCTCTAAAAGAAAAACGGAGCTATGTAGCAGAATGATTGTCAAGGTGTATATTCAAATTGCACTGCTAAACAGATGTGTGAATGTAGCAGTTCAGAAGCCCTTTCTTTGGAGAATCTGGAAAGAGATATTTCCAGCCATATACAGGCTCATAACAATTAGAGGTAAGACGGAATCTAAACCACAGGACAAACGTCGGTTTCAATCTTCTCTGCTGTGTGTTCGTTCACCTTAGGAAGTTGCATCTATGATTAGATTCAGCGAGTTAGAAACACGTTTCTTCTAAAAGCTGCGTTTTTATATTCCTGAATGAAAGGGATTATAGGATGTAATGAGAAATATCTGGCTCTAAAACAAAAGCGGAGCTATGTAGCAGAATGATTGTCAAGGTGTATATTCAATTCAGAGAATTAAGCAGATGTGTGAATGTAGCAGTTCAGAAACCCTTTCTTTGGAGAATCTGGAAAGAGATGTTTCCAGCCATATAGAGGCTCAAAACAATTAGCGCAAAGATCCCGTCGAAACTACAGGAGAAACGTCTGTTTTAAACTTCTCTGTTGTGTGTTCGTTCACCTTAGGAAGTTGCATCTATGTTAAGATTCAGCGGGTTAGAAAGTCTTTTCTTCTAATAGCTGCGTCTGGATATTCCTGAGTCATGGGAGTACAGGATGTAATGAGAAATATCTGGCTCTAAAACAAAAATGGAGCTATGTAGCAGAATGATTTTCAAGGTGTACCTTCAACTTACAGAGTTAAACAGATATGTGAATGTAGCAGTTTAGAAACCCTTTCCTGGGATAATCTGGAAAGAGATATTTCCAGCTATATACAGGCTCTTAAGAATTAGCAGTAAGATCGCGTCTAAACCACAGGAGAAACGTCTCTTTCAACTGCTCCTCTGAGTGTTCGTTCACATTAGGAAGTTGCATAAATGATTAGATTCAGCGAGTTAGAAAAACGTTTCTTCTAAAAGCTTGCGTTTGGATTTTCCTCAGTGAATG
>NW_022442383.1:0-4530 GCF_009761245.1 Sapajus apella
AGTTTCAGCCCAAAATATCAACCATGCTGAGGTCGGAAAACCCAAGTCCAGGCCTAGTCCTGACCCAGGACCTTTGCATATGCATGGGAGAAGGCTCTTCTCCCATGCCAGCCATGGTGGCTCATGCCTGTAATCCCAGCACTTCGGGAGATGAGGCAGGTGGATCACTTGAGATTGGGAGTTAGAGACCAGCACGGCCAACATAGTGAAACCCCGTCTCTACACAAAATACAAAAGTGAGGTGGATGTGGTGGTGGGTGCCTGTAATCCCAGCTACTTGGGAGTCTGAGGCAAGAGAATCGCTTGAACCCAGGAGGTGGAAGTTGCAGTGAGCTGAGATTGTGCCATTGCACCCCAGCCTGGGTAACAGAGCAAGACTCTGTTTCCAAAAAAATCCTCTTCTCCCAGACACCTGCACAGCTCACTGTCTTTCCTTATGATCTCGGCTTGAATGCCAAGCCTTCCCTCACTAGTCATGCCATCGTGCTCTGTCCCCCTGCCCTGGATTCCTTTTTGGGCCTCACCTCTATCAGTATGTCACCCCAAGAGAGCTGGGCCCTTGTCTGTTTCTTTCACCGAATCCCCAGTACCTAGAACAGAGCATGGCCCATAGCTAGTGCTCCATCAATGAAGTGAGTGAATGGCAACCAATACAAACACTGCCCAGGACATATCCTCTCCCTTCTTGTAGAGTTTCAGGGCTTGCTGAGATTTTTGGCCACAAAGACCAAGCCATGAGTTGGGGGCTATAGATGATAATGATCTGGGACTGATATATGTGGAATAGAATTTAGCAAAGCTGACGAGGCTCAACCATGGAGCTCCTCAGCCAGCCTCACCTTGGCAACATCTTGACCAGCCTGGGAGCAGAGGGGTGTCTTCCCCTGATGTGGGACACTCAGATGCCGTTGTCCCCATCTGCAGGAAGTGCAGGTCTATGCTGTACAGGTCCCCACCTGCAGGAGGTACAAGAGCATCCTGGGAATCTTCCCAGCAGAGCCCGGGCTCAACCTAACCCACCCTCCCATCCCAGGCTGGAAAACTGCACCACCCCTCAGGTGGAAGGCGGCAGGAGCCCCATGCGGCTTCTCCCTAAAGACATGAGGCTGATTTCCATGGGTGTCATTCTGTACCTGTGGAGGCAGGGAGGGCTTTCCTGGACCCAGGCGAAGGTGGCACTGTCTATCGTGATGCAATCCTACCTGGCAGCTGCGGGGCACAAGAGGCCAGTTACAGGAGCCCCCTGACCTGGCCAGCCTCTGCACTGGAGAGGCCAGGGGCAGAAGCTACAGCAGGAAATCTCTCCCAATGAACAAACCGTCCTGCTACTCGCTGGCTTGTGTGTGACCCTGCAGGGGTCTTGTTCTTTCCATGTCCCATGGCTAACAATCCAGGGGAAGGCAAACCATGGCCCAGACACCAAATCCTGCCTACTGTCTTCTCTCATCAATAAAGTTTTATTGGAACACAGCTTAATCCATTCATTTCTATGTTTCATGTTTTGAGCAGTTGTGATGGAAACTGTCTTGCCCACTAGCCTAAAATATGCACAATCTTGTCATTTATGAAAAAGTTAGTGAATTTCTGATATAAATTATCATCTAAGCCCAGACTTCCCAGAGAGTGGAGGGGGTGTTATTAACTGTGGCCGGGCATGGTGTCTCACGCCTGTAATCCCAGCGCTTTGGGAAGCCAAGGTGGGTGGATCCCTTGAGGTCAGGAGTTTCAGACCAGTATGGCCAACATGGTAAAACCCCATCTCTATCAGAAAGTATGAAAATTAGCCAGGTGTGGTGGCGGGCACCTGTAATCACAGCTACTCAAGAGGCCAAGGCAGGAGAATTGCTTGAATCTGGGAGGTTGCAGTGAGCCGAGATTGTGCCACTCACTGCACTCTAGCCTGAAGACAAAGCGAGACTCCATCTCAAACAATAGTAAATACTTATTAGAATATATGTTTACTTTTAATTATATAACCATAATAATTATAACCATTATAATCAGTAATAAATATTTCACTGTGACAAGCATAATTAGATAGTGGTTCTTGATCCTCAACACATAGTTAGCATCTCCTGAAAGATTTTCTAAAATCAAAGCTCTCATGACTCAGCCCAGATCCATTAAATCCACTCTCACAATCAGCAGCTGTGATGATTGATATGCCCATTTTGCAGATGGAAACACCAAGGCTGAAAGAGATGTTCTACTTGCCAGGATCAACCAGCTAGTCAGTGCTGGGGCTGGGATTTGGACCTGGGCAGTCCAATGCCATAGGCTAGGCTTTTTACCACGAGGTGAGTGTTTTTCAGGTACACAGTTTGCCCAGGTTCTTCAGTACAACAAGGGAGAGGGTGGCTTGGTCCGTGGGGTAACAAAATGATGGGGTAGAGGGGCAAGCCCAGGTAACTTGAGTTTGGAGAGTCTCATCATGCAATAATGCCTGCAATTATGCTATTTTCTGTTTTCCTTTCTTTCTTTCTTTTTTTTTTTTTCCTGAGATGGAATCTCACTCTGTAGCACAGGCTGGAGTGCAGTGGAACACTGCATGATCTTGGCTTACTGCAACTTCCACCTCCTGGGTTCAAGTGATTCTCCTGCCTCAGCCTCCTGAGTAGCTGGGATTATCACACGCACTATCACACCTGGCTAATACTTGTATTTTAGTAGAGATAGGGTTTCACCATGTTGGCCAGGCTGGTCTCGAACTCTTGATCCACCCACCTCGGCCTCCCAAAGTGCTGGGATTACAGGCATGAGTCACTGTGCCCGGCTTGCAATGATGCCTTTTTCTAGCTTGACCAAAATGTTGTCATGTTATCATCTGGGCTTTCTACATGAGGACAAGGACCTTGTCTGTTAGAGCAGGAGTCCCCAACCCCCAGCTCACAGACTGGTAGCAGTCTGCAGCCTCTGAGGAACTGGACCATACAGCAGGAGGTGAGAGGAGGACAGGCAAGCATTGTGTCACCTGTGTTTATAGCCACTCCCCATCACATGTGTCACTGCTCGAACTCTGCCTCCTGTCAGATCAGCAGCAGCATTAGATTCCCATAGAAGCATGTACCCTATTGTGAACTGCGCATGGGAGGGATCTGGGCTGTATGCTCCTTATGAGAATCTAATGTCTGATGATCTGTCACTGTCTCCCATCACCCCCAAATGGGGCTGTCTAGTTGCAGGTAGACAATCTGAAATCATTATTTCTTTACATATTACAGTGTAATAATAATAAATGTACAATAAACATAGTGTGTTTGAATCATTCCAAATCCATGCACCCCACCCCAGGCCATAGAAAAACTGTCTTCCAGAAAACCAGTCCCTGGTGTCAAAAAGCTTGGGACCACTGTGTTAGCATGTTCCCAACAGCGCCTTTAGGTATTCAACTCAACCATCAGCACCTCTAACTTTCACGGAGACTGGAGGGAGGCTGAAATTTCAAATCCTCTAAGGCAAGGTTGGTTTCTTTGGCAACCAGCCCCACTGAGGCTGTCCAGGTGCCCCCAGCCATCAGTCATCTCATTAGCACACAAAGACACATCATTTCATACATTTCAAAGGCTTAGCGCTCTGCCTCAGGACACTGGCGCACAGACCACACACAAATTCTTATTATGTTCCAGTAACCCACAGAATGGAAGAAAACTCTGCACAGTAGATTCTTTCTTCATAAGTGTCTGTTATCCAGAATGTATAAATAATGTTTACAATTCAACAACAAAGACAATCCAATCTAAAAACTAACGAAGCACTTTAATACACACTTCACCAGCAAGCACTTGCGAGATGCTTAGCATCATCAGTCATAATTCAAACTAGAAACAGATACCCCTTAACTCACACTAGAATAGCCATGCTAAAAACAAACAAGTGTTGACAACGATGTGCGGAAACTCAAACTATTAAACACTGCTGTGACAATATGAAATGGTGCAGCATATGTGTCAAATAGTTTGGAGTTTCTTCATATGGTTACAAATAGATTTACCGTATGACAGTGATTCCATTCCTAGGTGTACCCCAAAGACCTGAAAACCGGTGTTCAAACAAAAAACCTGTATGCTCTTTATATGTATCAAGATCATAAATATGCAGGAAAGTCTTGGGAACAGTGCCAGGAAAACTGGATCAGAAGGAAAAAACACATTACACTCCCAGGTGGGGCAGGAGGTAAAAGTGAAATGAGTTTGTGAACTGAATTATCACGTAGGAACCATGCTGATTTCCTGATCTAGGGGTTCTGTGGTGGTAACCTGGGAGAGTGTCCGTGATTTGGGTAAAATATGCCAGAGTACTTTGTGGGAAGCTGCAAATCTGCTACAGCAATAACTGCTGGGGACTCTAAGAGAAGAAACAGGTTATATTTTGCACTGCTACTGGAAGCTTCCTAGAAGTATGACATTATTAAAAAGTAAACTACTTTTTAAAACAACTATATCAATACTATGACAGAAAAGCAGAGACATCACCGAAATCCATATAGAGGCTACGCTTCATCCAAAGCTGTGAATGCTTATAAAAGCCTCA
>NW_022442384.1:0-4529 GCF_009761245.1 Sapajus apella
GGTGGCTCACGCCTGTAATCCCAGCACTCTGAAAGGCCGCGGTGAGCACTTCACGAGGTCAGGGGGTCGGGACCATCCTGGCTAACACGGTGAAAGCCTGTCTCTACTAAAAATACAAAGAAATTAGCTGGGCATGGTGGCACGCGCCTACAGTCTCAGCTACTCGGGAGGCTGAGGCGGCACAATCGTCTGAACCCAGGAGGCAGAGGTTGCAGTGACCTGAGATCGTGCAACTCAACTCCAGCCTGAATCACAGAGGGAGACTCCATCTCAAAAAAACAGAAAAAACAAAATCCCTGATTTCAAAGGACAAGGCGGGTGAAAAAATTGAAGGTCTGGAGTCCAAGACCAGCCTGGCCGATATGGCGAAACCCCGTCTCTACTAAAAATACAACAATTAGCTAGGTGTGGTGGTGAGCACCTGTGGTCCCGGCTACTCAGGAGGCAGAGGCAGGAGAATCACCGGAGTCCGTGTGAAGTGCAGATTGCAGTAAGCCAAGATGGTGCCACTGCACTCCAGCCTGGGTGGCAAAAAAAAGACTCCAACCCAACAACAGCAAACAATATGTGACGCTACGAAGAAAAATCAGACCGGCCCTTGCACTGATGGGGTGGAGAGCCGGGCTGAGCCTTGCTTCACGGAAACACATCGGCAAGGTAAAGAGGAAATGTTTTCATCCTGGTTTCAAGGTGACTGTGCGGCTAAGAAAGCTGACTCAAAAGAGATCAAGACCGACGCTCGGAGCAGTCAAACCTGGGGAACAACATGGCCAAATAAATAGGCAAGGCTCCCCGTTTCCTTAAAAAGAAACGGAAACTCCATGAACATCGTTCAGGGACAGATGACATAATGACAGGAGATGAGAGATACCGACTCAAAGCTAGGAGACCTGACAGACACCTACTGTACACCTCCTGCACTCAGGTGACCATGAGTTTGTCACACCGGCCTGGGGTCTGGTAACTTGATACTTGGGCCTGGGAGACAAACGCGTGGCATGAGCTGAGGAAGGGATAAAAATTCCCTGATATCTGCGTTTAGTATCCCATCATACATTTTTATTCAAACCGATTTGTGTGTATAGAGCCTGTCTTCAGAGTTGATCTCCCTCAGCCTAGTCTTAGGTACCAAAAACAAGGAATGCAGGGGTCACCTGAAAGAATGATTAGAGCATCCTCCACTACATCATGAGATGATGGACTCTCGACAACCAGTGCAGAGTTGAGGTTGTCTTCCTCAAATGGGATTTCATTGGTGTCTCCGTGAGGCTGGCTGGAGTCAGAAGGGCCGTAGCTATTGGAACGAGTGATGACACATTCCTCCGGTGAGTCTTCAAGGACTCTCTTGACATCCACCTTCGGCACCTCCCCGATGAGCCTGAGGGTATCGAGATGACAAAAGATTAAACAAAGGGGGATTGGACCCCGGGAACCCCTGGCCGGTTTTCACAGGAGGAATAAGAGAGGGCCCTCAGAAGGCAAATGGGAGGTTCCCTTTGAGAGGAAACAGGCAATCCTCCTCTGTGCCACGGAGCATGGCTGCCATGGGAAACCGGAGGGAACGAGAGCGGCTGGTATTCGTCACACTGGGCAGAAAGGAGCTGAGAAGAGCAGAGACTCAGTTATCCCTGCATAGTTCAGACACGGCACTCGGCACATACAAAGAACCGCGACAGCTGCCACGCCCTGCGTCTAAGTTGGGTTGAACTGAACGTATTGTGGCCAAGGGAATGGAGGCTTTCGGCCCATGGTAGACACCAGGGAGGGTGAGATTCTAGAACTTTTCCATACTTTACCAACCACGACTTGCTCCTGATTATTCAGCCTTACCTGGGGGCACGTGACTCCTCTACTCGCTCAGCCTCTGCGACGTGAACGTCTTCATCCTCATCTTGGTCAGTTTCTGCAAGTACAGATGTGTTCGTTCAGATATTTCCCTTTTCACACTCTGCAAGCACAGTCAGCCCAATGTGCACAGGGACACGAACGTCTGCGTGTGGGTCCCTGTTCTACTGAAAGCTCTCACGGTTTCTCTTTAACAAAACGCCCTGGCATGGTTTCCTGATCCGCCAGGCAATGCGTTTCTGATCCGGAGGCTCACCCTCAACATGAGGCCAAATGTTGACAAGACCTTCTGCTCCCACATCACTGGAGGCTTGTGCAGCCTCTCTCTGGACTTTGGCAGCTGTCTCCCCCTTCCTGACACAGACCTGACGCCCAGGGACAGGCTTGCCTCCCTGTCACAGTTCACATTTAAAACCTGTTTCTTTCTCTTAGGAGAGGATGAACAAACTTGTCCCACAATCCCCTGCACATCAGGTGACTTCACAGGCCCACCAAGTGGCTTCTGCTGTGTTATTCAGGGGCATTCTCCCCACACGGAGTGCTCCAGTCTCAACCGCTTCCTAACCCCAAATGCCCACACATCAAGTGCTGCCTCCAACACCACACAGCGAGGGCCTTTATCTCCTTTTGAGAAGCGGTCGTTAAGTCTTCGCACATTGGAATGCTTCACACACTGCAAGGTATCTGCCTTTGCAGGTGGAGAGAGAGAAATTTGCCTGACTTTGCAGATGGAGAGACAGAAAGTCAGGAAGGAGAAATCAATTGCTCGCTGACAGTTACTGAAAACACTGCTGAAGATACAGCCTGGGAACCTTCATTCTTAATCCAGAGCTCTTTCCACTCCAACAACCGCCCTCCTGTCACAGCTTCCTATTTGTCCTTTACAACTGGACAGATGCTGCCCCTTGTTCAAAAGACCACCTCCCATCAGATTATGTAAGGAGCAGAGTCCTCTTGAAGCTCCCACAGCGCGTACTGTGTGCTATCGCTGTATTTCCCCCAGGCCCCCAGAACAGAGCTTTCCCTACTGGACCTCAGCAGACACCTGAACTGAATGGCAGTTCACGAGCCTCAGGCATTTCGACCCACAGACTAGATGCTACTTGTCTGCAGGATCTTCTGTGGTACAGAGAGGATTCCTGTCAACGTGATTTTGCCTCTTGCTGAGAAAAACAGGTGGTTCTGCGCCTGTGTCAGGAATCAACGGCTGAGATTTTACCCTGAGTATCACACCAACCTTACTGCAGACGTGGAAAAGTGGCTACATACTTTGGCCTCTCTCATCTGTTTTTAACAAGATGTTAAAATACAAATTTCTATTTGCCTGGAAGTATGGGGAAAATGAAATAAATTCTGATGAAGAGAGTGTTCGGTTTCTCAGACAAAACACAGAACACTCTTCAGCACTTCGGTGATGGTGAACCTATAGAACTTACCTTCCGTCTTCAGCCGGCAGCCCAGGTCGTGGGCCGCTTGACTCATAAGAAGTTTATTTTGGCTGTCTCCGTATTGCCGGTCCTCCTCATGATCTTTTCGACCTTCTGTAGGCAAATTCAGAAAAGCAGGTCACATTAAGAAAATCACACTTCACATAAGACCAAACCAGTGTTTAGTCATAGCACGAGCACAGAATTGTTCTCAAGGCAAGAATACAAATTCTGACAGGGAGATTCTAGGGTGCCCTGGATGAAGCCTGGTGAGCAGATGAGCCTGCTTTCCAGATGCACAGGCCAAAATCTCCCTGTACAGGTGGACCATAGTGCTATATTCTCTGCCCGGGTCTACGCAAAGTTAAACCAATTTTTTTCCCAGAAAATATCCAAAAATTAGTCAAACTATATTCCGGGAGTGTTGCTGCAATACTGACTCATCTCACCAGGCAGCAAGGTCATTGAATGGTCAGAGGCATCTACACATGTGAGTAAATTCTAACCACACTTGCTTGAAAAAGAATCTGCGAGATTTGCGCAGTGGAAGTATCGTAGCCAATGAGTTTTATCTGAGATGAGATTATTGCTCATTGAAAACTTTCCCCAATACCCCGCCGTGATGACATGCAATAGAGCCGGCATTGACAATTTTGGACAGTCTCTAGGGAGAAGGAATAAAAAAAGACAAAACAAAACCAAACAAAAAAGAATCTGTGGGCCGGGCACGGTGGCTCACGCCTGTAATCCCAGCACTCTGAAAGGCCGCGGTGAGCACTTCACGAGGTCAGGGGGTCGGGACCATCCTGGCTAACACGGTGAAAGCCTGTCTCTACTAAAAATACAAAGAAATTAGCTGGGCATGGTGGCACGCGCCTACAGTCTCAGCTACTCGGGAGGCTGAGGCGGCACAATCGTCTGAACCCAGGAGGCAGAGGTTGCAGTGACCTGAGATCGTGCAACTCAACTCCAGCCTGAATCACAGAGGGAGACTCCATCTCAAAAAAACAGAAAAAACAAAATCCCTGATTTCAAAGGACAAGGCGGGTGAAAAAATTGAAGGTCTGGAGTCCAAGACCAGCCTGGCCGATATGGCGAAACCCCGTCTCTACTAAAAATACAACAATTAGCTAGGTGTGGTGGTGAGCACCTGTGGTCCCGGCTACTCAGGAGGCAGAGGCAGGAGAATCACCGGAGTCCGTGTGAAGTGCAGATTGCAGTAAGCCAAGATGGTGCCACTGCACTCCAGCCTGGGTG
>NW_022442385.1:0-4529 GCF_009761245.1 Sapajus apella
GATGGGACTGAGTCTGAGCACTGGGCACACGCTGTCCTCGTGTGGGGATGGGACTGAGTCTGAGCACTGGGTGAGTCTGAGCGAGTCGTGTGGGTGGAACCTTCACGCCCTCCCTCACACCCGCCTCTCCCACCTTGTCCTCTCCCCGAGTTCACCAGGCACTCCCAGGTCTATTGAAAGGGTCCTCGGGACCACCGCTCCCTTCCCTCCTGCCCCGCCTTCCCCATGCAGCACTTTCCCGGTCATTCTTCTACCCAGGAGATGGACGCAGTCACCCAACTTCCCCGATGCGCCCTGATCCGAAAAGTCCCCCAAGGAGAAGGAAGCTCACGTTATGAGATGCTTGGCTGGCACCATGCTAGGTCTAGTTGTCTTGTCTTGGAAGTTTCAAGAACTTAATATGCATTTTCCGTTTTTTGAATGTTTAAAGAAGAATTATGCAACATTTCGCTCGTCTGCATTTCAAATTAAGAACAGGGATATGATACTATTTTGGTGCAGTATCCTAAACAGAAAAGTATTTTTCGCTCTGTGTTGTAATAACAAGAGAGAGAGAGAGAGAAACAAGACAGAAGCAATGCAGAGAGACAGTTCAGAGAGGACGAAGCTGAAGGCCCAGGAACACGAGGCCAGCTGGGAGGGGAGGGATGTGCGGTTCACGTCTCCTGGCTTCTGCAGGCATTGCTGCTTGATGGATCGTAGCCACTTCACAGCCAGAAGCGCAGCTGTGGGCATCTCCCAGAGCCTTGCCTTGCTGTGTGGTCCAGTGACACAGAGGCCCCCCCTGGAATACTGTTCCCAGGAGTTGGGGTCACCAGGCTGGCCCTGAGCTGCAGCTACGTGAGCGGCTTCCTGACCACAGCACCGCAGGGGCGTTGTCAGCCAGCATATTCCCATGCCCCATGCCCTGCACTGCAGCTGCCTGAGTGGCATCACCAGGGCGTCATGAGCCAGCGTCCCCCATGCCCATGAATGTGCCACCTCTGGTTCTCACAAGAAGCCCCTTCACTTGGCAGACGAGAACTTTGGGGTTTAGAGCACAGCCCATCAGAGCTGAAGCCCGGCCCCCCAGGTGCCGGCCTCATAGGCTGCCATGGGCTCACCTGAGATTGTGCACGTTGGGAAAACCCACATACATTTCAAACTCCCGCAGAAGCATTTGAAACCGCACCCTGGCTAGGCATCGCTTTCCTTGGAATACTTAGAAAACAATTTCTTTCTTTTTATTTTTTTGAGATGGAGTTTCGCTCTGTCACCCAGACTGGAGTGCAGCGGCACGATCTCGGCTCACTGCAACCTCCGCCTCCTGGGTTCATGCAATTCTCCTGCCTCAGCCTCCCGAGTAGCTGGGACTGCAGGCGCACGGTACCACACCCAGCTAATTTTTTTTTTGTATTTTTAGTAGAGACGGGGTTTCACCATGTTGACCAGGATGGTCTCGATCTCTTGACCTCATGATCCCCCCGCCTCGGCCTCCCGAAGTGCTGGGATTACAGGAACAATTTCTTTCTAAATAAACCTTTGGTTTAGTTTTTTTCTCTCCCAACACTCTAAGCGGAGTCCTCTAAGAAGGATATTTTGCCTTGGTTACTTCTGAGTGACCAAAAATTATCATGATTTGCTTTTTGTTGTTGTTGAGACGGAGTTTCACTCATGTTACCCAGGCTGGAGTGCAATGGCGCAGTCTCAGCTCACCGCAACCTCCGCCTCCTGGGTTCAGGCAATTCTCCTGCCTCAGCCTCCTGAGTAGCTGGGATTACAGGCACGCACCACCACGCCCAGCTAATTTTTTGTAATTTTAGTAGAGATGGGGTTTCTCCATGTTGATCTGGCTGGTCTCAAACTTCCAACCTCAGGTGATCCGCCCGCCTTGACTTCCCAAAGTGCTGGGATTACAGGCATGAGCCATCACGCCCAGCCATGATTTGCTTATAAAGGTCAATACATGGGTGATTCTCTAACTGTGATGATTAAGCACAGGGTTTCTTTTTCCTTCTGTAGAAAAAGATTCTGGGCGTATATGTCACCTCGCCAAGAAAGCCGCTGGAGAGACTCCCGACCTGGCTGTCTTCCCTCCACCCTTCTGATCTCAGCACCAGATGACTCTGCCCCTGGGATTTGGGAAGGCTGTTGGTTCGCTGGTGTTGGAAAGAAAATATCCCAGCAAATCCCGCCTGGGCCTTTTTCTTTGCTAAGTCACAGGCAGAAGCTGCTCCGGGCAGCCATTCTGCCGGAGACTGTGGATTCTTTTTCGGGGAAGAGATGTACAGAGTCCTCCTCGTTAGGCCCTTCTCTAATGGAAAGGTTGTCTAAAAGCACCGTCTCTGAACTATCACGGCAAGTGCACCCTCCGTGAACTGTTCGGGCCATCTGGTGCTAACAAACAGCGCTGGCGGGCTTGTGGTTAGAAGCCACGTGACATTCCACACAGGTCAGCGGCCCGGGGCTCAGATTCTCATGCTCTTTACTGTCTTTCTGAAAGCTGAACTGAGGGGTTCATAAGATGTCTGGCCTGCTGTGGCGTGGTGGCCTGTCCTCCTCACGTCCTCCTTCCAATTCTGCTTACAGAATCTTTGTGCGGGGAGGGTCTCTGAGAGCGTGGGGTGAGCCTGGCCTTCTGGGTGGCAGCAGCGGTGCCCACCCTCCTGGGTGCGCCGTTGCCCATGACCAGGAAGATGCACCCTCCAGAGGGGCCCTGGGCCGCAGTGTGCCTGTCTCCGGATCGGGTCTCCGCCCTTTCCCACTGAAAACCACGTCCAGCCTGCCACGCGCGCGTCTCAGCGCTGCTGCTTCTGAGGCTGAACTCACTAACAGGCAGGCCCTTTTCCTCACGGCCCCCCTTGCAGCCCAGGCCCCCACACCGTCACTAGTGACAGTTGAGCGTTGTGAACAGACCGAGCCCTGCGTTCACCTGCCCTCACTGGTGTTGTTCCGCCTCCAGAGCTATGGCTGAGCCACCACGTCACCTCCCTCTCAACTCCGCGCCATCTGCTCGTTTTATAAACATGGTTTTCACATCGTCAAGTCATTGATAAAAACACATTCCACAGCCCGTCCTCCCCCGCCACAAGGACCCACTGCGGCTCTTCCTAGCCAGTCGCTCGGGACCGAGATGGTTCCACAGCCCAGCCGTGCAGTGCGGTGACCCCGGCGGCCCTCCCAGGCCAGAGCACTTTGGCAAAGGCTCATCAGACGTTTCCACATGAGGCACGGGGCTAAGCACCTCCTTTCCATCCTCGAAATAGCCCTGGATTCACACGGGGATGGAGCTGGGGCTGAAGGAGGTGAGGGGCCCAAGCTTCCTCAGCAGCTCCCAGGAAGGCGCGTGCGCCCGCACCCCGCAGTGCAGCCCCAGCCGCAGCAGCCCATGCACGCTGCTCCTGCAGGCGTCTCTCCAGAGCAGAAGTGTGGCTGGCTCCGCATGACTTCTCCACACTTTTTATTGCAAGAGTTTTAAACACTCAAGTGGGAGGGGTAGTCGCCTTCACCCCGCCACCCACCCCGGCCAGACCCCCAGTGTTGGCCATATTTGCATCACCTGCGAACACTGCCCTGATTTTCTAGCCGCGTTACTTCAAGTAAGTCATGAGGTCCAAATACGTCAGCCTGCCTGCGGGTCCTAAATACAAGGGCTTTCTCCTAGGCGGCCACAGCCCCACTACAACTAAGACAAGTGAAACAACCCCTCAGTGCCCTCGGACGCCCAGCTGTGCCAGTCTGCCCAGGCTTTGGAGATGGAGAGGAGCCGCTGAAAGCACAGAGAGCGTTTCCCCACCGTTCGGAGGCTGGAGCCTGCAGTGCAGGGCCCGGGGCTGGCCGTGGCCGAGGCTTCCCTGAAATTGCGGGCCCTGTCTGTGACCGGGGTCCCCTTTGTTAGGGACAGCAGACCCAGCGCACGAGGGCACCGTCAGGCCCTCACCTTCACTCCCTGGCCTCTCCAGAGGCCCTGTCTCCAAACATGGCCGCATTCTGAGGTCCCGGGGGTCAGGGTGCCCACACAGGGGCGTCACGGCCACGTGCTCCTGGGGGCTCCCACCATCTTCTCCTCAGCATGGTCAATTGTTGTCCATTTTGTTTCTCCCACCGGGATGCAGTTAAGACTCATAATTGCATTTTGGGTTTTGTGTTCCTTTCGTCTTTTTAATTTTAAAACAGCTGCCCCCGACTTATTTTCCTGATGTGAATGGTTCCTAATAAAGCTGTTCTTTTAGTGACCACCCTTGCACTCCAAACACTCACAGACTCCATGTGGGAGTCTGCGGGGAACTCTGCAAACCCACCAGAGACTCACCTGCCCACTTCTGGAACTCCCTCTTCCAGAACCCGTCTTCCAGAACCCCCACTTCTAGAACCCCCACTTCCCAGGGATCCGAGTGTCTAGGTCTCCACGATGCTGTAGGAACACAACCAGCCTGTTCTGCCACCTTGCCACGGCACACAGATCTCAAATCCTGCCACTGAGCCCCACCCCAGTCCTCTGCTGTCCTCCTCCTCCCCTGTCTTCTCCCTCCTCCCCGTGCCCATTCCTC
>NW_022442386.1:0-4529 GCF_009761245.1 Sapajus apella
ATTCATTCATTCATTCATTCATTCATTCATCAGTCAGAATTTGTTAAGGACACACTGTGTTAGGCACTTGGGCTCAACAATGAGCAGAGAAATCAGTCAAGTAATCACATTAATAATATGTCATTGCAAACTGGGATGTATGTTCTGAGGAAGGAAAAGAATAGGTTAGAGGTGAGTTTGTTATAAAGGAACTGCCCAGGCTGAGCAGTCAGAGATGGTTTTTCACCAGGTGATGTTTGAGTAAGGTCTCAAGGCCAAGCAGGGGCTGGCAAACTGAAGGGGAGGTTGTGGAGGCATTTGGTCATTCTAGATGGAAGACAGCGTGTGTGATGGCCTGTCTGCAGGGGCTGCTGGGGCGTGGGATACACTGAAAGGAGCTAGTGTTGTTGAGCACAGAGAACCAGGGGCTTTGAATGAGGGCCTTATGGGCTTCTTGGGGAATCAGGTTTTTTAAAAAGAGTGATGGGGAGCCCTTGGAGGGCTTTATACAGAGGTGCTAGGACCAGATATGCATTTTGGAAAGATGATTTTAGATGCATTGTGGGGATTATCTTGGAAGAGAATCTGACTAGACCCAAAGAGGAACCTTCCACTCTTGTCAGGGCAAGAGATGAACACAGTTCGGACTAAGGGGGTGGCAGTGGAGACAGTGAACCATGGGCAGACTTAAGAGATCTTGAGGAGGTGAAATGGTGGGTGTTTGGAGATGCGTTGGTTTGGGTGATGAGAATAAAGGAAATGATGAGGATGATTTTCAGTTTTCTTGCTTGGGCGACTCTAGGATGGAGGTTGATGCCATGCACTCAACGGGGATCTCAGAAGAGATCACGTGGCGCTGGCCGGGACTGCTGGGAAGAAATCATGAGTCCACCTTTGGGTAATCTGGGCTTCAGGTGTCTTTGAGACCATTTAAGGAGAAGTCAAACAGGGACTTAGCTTGGTGGAGGGAGGGGCAGGAACAGGGAGGAGATGAGAGAACATATGGCCGTGGTGGACTTGCAGGTCTCTGTGAACCTTGATTTTCTGTCCTGATTTCCTTTTCTGGATGGTTCTGCTAGATGGTGGGGTGGCTCTCCAGTGTGACAAGCAGCAAGGGA
This sequence comes from Sapajus apella, assembly GCF_009761245.1. Taxonomy (NCBI): domain Eukaryota; kingdom Metazoa; phylum Chordata; class Mammalia; order Primates; family Cebidae; genus Sapajus; species Sapajus apella. Next base: position 1,098 of record NW_022442386.1, read on the forward strand.
GGCTCAAGTCTCATGGGCAGGAGGAGAACGAGAACTAAAACTCCTCTTTAAAGATTGTGTCCAAAGTAAGATTAAAAGTATAATTGTCCCTCCATAACCATGGGGGCTGGTTCCAGGACCCCCACAGATACCAAATTGCTTAAATGCTCACATCTCTGATAAAATGGTGTCCTATTTGCACACAACCTGTTCACATCCTCTGTAAACTTTAAATCATCTCTAGATTACTTATGATACCTCATACAATGTAAATGCTATGTAGATCATTCTGTGCTGTATGGTTTAGGGAATCAAAACAAGAAAAAATAAGCCTGTGCATGTTCAGTATGACACAAATACACATTTTTTCCCAGAATATTTTCAAACCACGGTTGCTTGTATCCACAGATGTGGAACCCTGAAAGCTGACTGTCAAATGTCCTTTGGAAACCTGAAATAATGGCATCACCTGTTGACAATCTGGGGCCTTTGAGCCAGCAATACTAACAAATTAGAGATTTACATTTTTTTAAACATTTGGAAGCATTCTGACTCATTAAGACTCTCTGACATGACCTAATGGTCTGGCTTGTCGGGAGAGATAGCCTGGCCTTTCCTAATACAAGGCGAAGTCCTGTCTAGCGCCAAAGGAAGGCTCTCGGATGCTCCCTGATCACATTTTGGCCCCTGCTTGGGGCCATTCATTAATGAGATCGTGCTGAGGAAAGAAAAGAATAGATTAGAGGAAATATCACATCTGTTTCCCTCACTTTCTGGGAGTGACTTCCTGGTCACTTTGAAGTTTAGGTGGTGGGGTATTTTCCAGCACCAATTATCTGATTCTCTAAACACCAATTGAGTGTTCAAAAATTTAATTCAGTTCCTGTTTTAGTTTGCTAAGGATAATGGCCTCCAGCACCACACAGGAGCCCACAAAGGACATAATCTTGTTCTTTTTTTAGGGCTGCATAGTATTCCATAGTGCATATGCACCACATTTTCTTTATCCTGTCTATCACTAATGGGCATTTGGGTTGATTCTATGTCTTTGTTATTGTAAATAGTGCTGCAATGAACATATTCGTGCATGCGGCAAACTAACACCGAATACCACACGTTCTCACTTATATTCGGAGCTAGTAATGAGAACACACAGAGGTATAGAAGGGAATAACACACAGTGGGGGCTATTGGAGGATGGGGGAGGGAGAGGAGCAGGAAAAATAACCAATGGATACTAGGCTTAATGCCTGGATGATGAAATAATCTGTACAACCAACCCCCATGACACACATTTATCTATGTAGCAAAGCTGCACACCTGCACAGGTACCCCTGAACTTAAAAGTGTTAAAAAATTTAATTCAATTCCGACACTAGCCACCTGGGGTAAGCACAGACTGCACAGGTTTTAGGCCTCAGTCCCACAAAACTGCACTTGGATCTGATGGGGTTGCAAGTCCTGGGCTTCTAGTATTGCTGAACTACTGGTTATAAATTGGGGGGTCCCAGGATGGTGGATGCAGGGTACGCAGGATGAGGTCCTTAACAGTCCTGAACGAAGCAGCTCTGTTCCTGTGGAACTGGGGTGTGGGAGCCTCCTGGCACGAGAATGTGTTCACCAGCCCAGAGACTCTCTGAACCCCATCATTTAGGAGTTTTATGGGGGTTTTGTTACACAGGCACCATGGATTATTAACTCAACCTGCAGCTCCCCTCCTCTCCCCAGAGCTTGGGGGGGGGCGGGGCGAAAGTTCCAGGTTTCTAAACAACGTTTGGTCTTTCTGCGACCAGACCCCATCCTGAAGCCATCTGGGGAGTTGCCTCATTAGAACAGAAGTCGCTTCCTCTTACCCCATCCCTCAGGAAATTCCAAGGTTTTTAGGAGTTCCCTGTCAGGAATTGAGAAAGACCGTATATATATTATTGGGTTGTTTTTTTTTTTTTTTTTTTTGAGACAAGATCTTGCTCTGTTGCCCAGGCTGGAGTGCGGTGGTGCAATCTCAGCTAACTATAACCTCAGCTTCCCAGGTTCAAGTGATTCTCTCACCTCAGCCTCCGAGTAGCTGGGGCCACAGGTGTGCGCCACCACACCCAGATAATTTTGCTGACTTTTCATAGAGACGCGGACTCACCATGGTGCGCTGGATTGCCTTGAGTTCCTGGGCTCAAGTGATTCGTCCACCTTGGCCTCCCAGAGTGCTGGGATTACAGGCCTGAGCCACTGTGCCTGGCCTCTATTGCTCATTATGGCACAGGTGGCTGGTCCGCTCTGGGGGTTCTCCCTGGGCAGGGTGCGCCCATGGGAATCCTAGCAGTGATTTGCAGCCATACCCAGCAGCAGCTCTCTCTTGTCCCCAAGGGAGCAGCACCTTCTGGCCAGCGCCCTGGCCTGCAGCAGCTGATCCTGTCCCTGTGCAGGGACTTACCTTCCCCAGACTCCGTCCACAGCCATTGGCTTGTCAGAGAGTCCCGAATCTGGACAGCTCAGGACTTGCCTAGGGAGAGTGTGGGGGTAGGCAGGGGCCATATTCACGCTGCACGGTCACATCTCTGGTCAACAGCTGTCTAACAGGAGTAGGAATTCTTCCATTCCAGGAATAAGGGCGCTGCTCACGGTTCATCAAGCATCTGCCCAGAGCCAAACACTGGCACACACACTTATAATCATCTAGCCCTGGGGGGCAGCATGAGATCTCCCAGGTTGTAGGTGAGTCGCTGGAGCCCCTGGAGGTTTGAAAGCCGGCTCAAGGTCACAGAGTGGTTAAGAGGCAGAGTCAGGATTCAAACCCACATCTGTCTGTTGGGAGCCAATGTCTGTGTCCTTTCTTGGTGCCTCCATATTCATGTGATGGGGACAGAAACCACACCCAAGAGCTGATGATCCCTGGAGGTCATCCAGACCCACACAGCAGTGGTTGACTTACCCCATAAACTAAGTCAGGGAGACGAGAGCCTAGAAATCCCCAGGAGGTTTCATTCATTGTGCGGGCGATCTGAGGTGCGGTCTGCAGCCTTCACAGATCAGACAAGACGCAGGGGATTTCCTCTGATTTGCTAGTTCTCCTGGTGTCTATGGGACCCTGTGTGGAGACTTATGGGTCTTCAGTGATGCAAAATTTCCAGCCAGGAGAGCACTGTATAGGTCTCTGTTCTCCCAAAGACATGGCCAATCAGGACAGCTGGGGAGGCCTCCAGGTGAGAACCTGGTAGGAAGTCCACCAGCTGGTGTAGACAAGCCCGACTGTCCGATATACAAACAACCTCAACTCCCCTTGGCTCCCAAGGAGAAGGGTGGACTGCCCAGCTCTCTCTTGTGTCTGCTTCTCATGCTGCCCTTAACAGCATCTAACTCATTTCTTCAGCAGAAGAGACTGGTGAAGGGGAGGAACACAAACTGCCCCACGGGGAGGAACACAAACTGCCCCACGGGGAGGAACACAAACTGCCCCAC
>NW_022442387.1:0-3875 GCF_009761245.1 Sapajus apella
GACCTCTGATATCCTTTCTTCTGCTTGGTCCATTCGGCTGTTGATACTTGTGCATGCTTCACGAAGTTCTCGTGTTGCAGTTTTCAGCTCCATCAATTCACTTATATTCCTTTCTATTTTGTCCATTCTTGTTAGCATTTCGTCCAATCTTTTTTCAAGGTTCTTAGTTTCTTTGCATTTGGTTACAACATGTTCTTTAAGTTCACAGAAGTTTCTTACTACCCACCTTCTGAAGTCTGATTCTGTCATTTCATCACACTCGTTCTCCATCCAACCTTGTTCCCTTGCTGACGAGGAGTTGTGATCCCTTTTAGGAGGAGAGGTGTTCTGCTTTCAGGTGTTTTCATCCTTTTTGCACCGGTTTCTTCCCATCCTTAAGGATTTATCCACCTGTCGACTTTGTAGTTGCTGGCTTTCAGATTGGGTCTCAAATCCTTCAGATTGACGTTCTGTTTGTTGATGAAGAGGTTATTTCTGTTTCTTGGTTTTCCTTCTGACAGTCTGGCCCCTCTGCTGTAGGTCTGCTGAGGTTCACTCCAGGCCCTGCTTGCCTGGGGTTCACCTGCAGCAGCTGTTGAACAGCAAGGGTTGTTAGCAATTTTCTTCTTCTGCTATCTTTGTCGCAGAAGGATACCCGCCTAGTGTCAATATGATCTCTCTTTTATGAGGTGTCTTTTTGGATATATAGGGGTCAGGGAGCTGCTTGAGGAGACGGTCTTTTCTTTATAGGAGCTCAAATGATGAGTTGCGAGCTCTGTTGTTGTTCATTCAGAGCTGCTGGGCAGGTACTTTTAGGTCTGCTGCAGGAGAACTCATAAACTGCTTTTTGTTCCCGGGTGCTCTGTCCCAGGGTTTTAGGGCTTTATTTATGAGTTTCCGTTATGCTGCTGCCTTCTTTTCTTTCTTTTTCCCTTCAGACCTGTACAGCCCAGCAAGGAGGCAGCCTAGTCACTGTCGGCCTATAGCAGCTTTGCTGAGCTGGTGTGGGTTGCGCCCCGCTGCCAAGTGAACTTCCCTGCAGTCCTGTTTTTATGGGTGTAGTTAGAACTGCTTTGGCGATGGTGGCCCGCCTCTGTTGGGGCGGAGTCTCTGCTGTGGCGGGTTGCCTTGGCAACGGCGGTCTGCCTCAGCAATGGCGGGCTCCCTGGTAATGGTGGACGACCCTCCCCCACAGAGCTGGACCGTCCCGGGTTCAGCTGCGCTTGCTGTGAAACTCTCAATCCAGAGTTTCTGGTTGCTGTTCTTTTGTTGAGGTGGGGCCAGCCGAGCCTGATCGCCTTGCTCCCTGCCTCAGAGCATTTTTAAAGTTGGTGTTCCAGTCGCCTGTTGAAGAGGCGCCAGGGTCTGTTTGTTTTCCCCTGCGGCCACTCACTGCGCTGGCATAAACAGCGGCACTGAGGATTGTGGTGCTTTTTTTTCTTTTTTTTTTTTCGCCCTGGAATCTACTGTCCTGGTTCTCTGCTCAGTCCCCTTTTTGAACCAGCGTATGCGCGACTTCCCGTGGCTCCAATCGCCAGCCAAAAGGGCACCCGGACCGGTGTATTTTGTACGGAGAACCGCGGCTCCGGGGCGCCGACAAAGCAGTCGCGCGGGGCAAAGCAGCGGCACCGGCCGGCACAGCCGCGCTGGCCGCAACAGCAGCGCTGGCGACCGTGGAGCACCTCTGCCAGGGAATTTCGTAGTCTGTGGGCAATAAAAAGGCGGCGTCCACTCACCCTCTGCGCTTTCACGGGGAGCTGCAATCCTGAGCTGTTCCTAAACGGCCATCTTGGATCCAACCGGAGAAACGTGTTTCTAACTCGCTGAATCTAAACATAGATGCAACTTCCGAAGGTGAACGAACACAAAGTAGAGCAGTTTGAAAGAGACGTTTCTAACGTGATTTAGACGCGATCTTATAACTAATACTTAAGAGTCTGTATATTGCTGGAAAAATCTATTTCCAGATTCTCCAAAGAAAGGGTTATTCAACTGCTACATTCACACAATTGCTTAACTCTGTAATTTTAATATACACCTTGACAATCATTCTGCTACATAGCTCCGCTTTTGTTTTAGAGCCTGATATTTCTCATTACACCCATTATTTCCATTCACTCAGGAATATCCAAATGCAGCTTTTATAAGAAACGTGTTTCTAACTCGCTGAATCTAAACATAGATGCAACTTCCGAAGGTGAATGAAGACATAAGAGAGCAGTTTGAAAGAGACGATTCTCCTGTGGTTTAGACGCGATATTACCGCTACTTCTTAGGAGCCTGTATATGGCTGGAAATACCTCTTTCCAGATTCTCCAAGGAGAGGGTTTCTGAACTGCTACATTCAGAGATCTGTTTAACTCACTAAGTTCAATATACACCTTGACAATCATTCTGCTACATAGCTCCGTTTTCGTTTTAGAGCCCGATATTTCTCATTACACCCTATACTCCCGTTCACTCAGGAATATCCAAACGCATCTTTTTGGAGAAACGTGTTTCTAACTCGCTGAATCTAAACATAGATGCAACTTCAGAAGGTGAATGAACACACAGCAGAGCAGTTTGAAAGAGACGTTCCCGTATGATTTAGATGCGATTTTAAAGCTAATTCTAAAGAGTCTGTATATAGCTGGAAAGATCTCTATCCAGATTCTCCAAAGAAAGGGTTAGTGAACTGCTACCTTCACAAAATTGTTTAACTCTGTACGTTTAATATAAACCTTGACAATCATTCTGCTACATAGCTCCGTTTTTGTTTTAGAGCCAGATATTTACCATTACACTGTATACTACCATTCACTCATCAATATCGACACGCAGCTTTTAGAAGAAACGTGTTTCAATCTCGCTGAATCGAAACAAAGATGCAACTTCCGAAGGTCAACGAACACACGGCAGAGCAGTTTGAAAGAGGCGTTTCTCCTGTGGTTGAGACGCGATCTTACCGCTAATTCTTATCAGCGTGTATATGGCTGGAAATATGTCTTTCCAGATTCTCCAAGAAAGGGTTAGTGAACTGCTGCATTCACACAATTGTTTAACTCTGTGTTTAATATACACCTTGACAATCATTCTGCTACATAACTCCGCTTTTGTTTAAGAGCGAGATATTTCTCATTAAACCCTATAATCCCATTCACTCAGGAATATCCAAACGCAGCTTTTTGGAGAAACGTGTTTCTAACTCGCTGAATCTAAACATAGATGCAACTTCAGAAGGTGAAGGAACACATAAGAGAGCAGTGTGAAAGAGACGATTCTCCCGTGGTTTCGACGCGATCTTACCGCAAGTGCTAATTCTTTGGACCCTGTATATGGTTGGAAATATCTCTTTCCAGATTCTCCAAAGAAAGGTTTTCTGAACTGCTACATTCACATATCTGTTTAAATCTCTAAGTTGAATATACACCTTGACAATCATTCTGCTACATAGCTCCGTTGTTGTTTTAGAGCCAGATATTTCTCATTACACCCTATACTCCCATTCACTGAGGAATATCCAAACGGAGATTTTAGAAGAAACGTGTTTCTAACTCGCTGAATCTAAAGATAGAAGCAACTTCCTAAGGTGAACGAACACAGAGTAGAGCAGTTTGAAAGAGACGTTTCTCCTGTCGTTTAGACGCGATCTTAAAGCTAATCCTTATGAGCCTCTATATGGCTGGAAATATCTATTTCCAGATTCTCCAAGGAAAGGGTTTCTGAACTGCTACATTCACACATCTGTCTAACTCTGTAAGTTGAATACACTACTTGACAATCATTCTTCTACATAGCTCCGTTGTTCTTTTATATCCCGATATTTCTCATTACACCCTATACTCCCAATAACCCAGGAATATCCAAACGCAGCTTTTAGAAGAAACCTGTTCCTAACTCGCTTAATCTAAACA
>NW_022442387.1:3885-4528 GCF_009761245.1 Sapajus apella
CTTAGGTGAACGAACATACAGCAGAACAGTTTGAAAGAGACGTTTCTCCTGTGGTTTAGACACGATGTTACCACTAATCTTATGTGCATGTATAAGGCTGGAAATATCTCTTTCTAGGTTCTCTAAAGAAAGGGTTTCTGAACTGCTACCTTCACACATCTGTTTAATTCTATATGTTGAATACACACCTTGACAATCATTCTGCTACATAGCTCCGCTTTTGTTTTAGAGCCAGATATTTCTCATTACAATCATTATTCCCATTCACTCAGGTTATCCAAACGCAGCTTTTAGAAGAAACGTGTTTCTAGCTCGCTGAATCTAAACATAGATGCAACTTCCGAAGGTGAATGAACACACAGCGGAGCAGTTTGAAAGAGACGTTTCTCCTGTGGTTTAGACGCGATCATAAAGCTAATTCTTATGAGTCTGTATATGGCTGGGAATATCTCTTTCCAGATTCCCCAAAGAAAGGTTTTCTCAACTGCTACATTCACATATCTGTTTAACACTCTAAGTTGAATATGCACCTTGACAATCATTCTGCTACATAGCTCCGTTTGTGTAATAGAGCCCGATATTTCTCATTACACTCTATACTCCCATTCACTCAGGAATATCCAAACGCCGCTTTCTGGAGAAA
>NW_022442388.1:0-4527 GCF_009761245.1 Sapajus apella
TCCCAAAGTGCTGGGATTACAGGCTTGAGCCACCGCGCCCGGCCTAACAACAGAGATTTTAAGAATAGATGTTTCGGCAGGCGCAGTGGCTCACACCCGTAATCCCAGCACTTTGGGAGGCCGAGGCAGGCAGATCATGAGGTCAAAAGATCGAGACCATCCTGGCCAACATGGTGAAACCCCGTCTCTACTAAAAATACAAAAAAATTAGCCAGGCATGCTGGTCCGTGCCTGTAGTCCCAGCTACTCGGGAGGCTGAGGCAGGAGAATTGTGTGAAGCCGAAAAACGGAAGTTGCAGTGAGCTGGGATAGCACCACTGCACTCCAGCCTGGTGATAGAGCAAGACTCTGTCTCAAACAAAAAAAAAAAAAAAAAAAGAATAATACATGTTTCAGGCTGGGTGCAGTGGCTCATGCCTGCAATCCTAACATTTTGGGAGGCCAAGGCAGTCGGATCATGAGGTTAGGAGTCCAAGACCAGCCTGGCCAACATGGTGAAACCCCATCTCTACTAAAAATACAAAAAATTAGCCAGGCGTTGTGACAGGCACCTGTAATCCCAGCTACTCGGGAGGCTGAGGCAGGAGCACTGCTTGAACCCGGGAGTTGGAGGTTGCAGTGAGCCGAGTTCATGCCATTGCACTCCAGCCTGGGCAACAAGAGTGAAACTCTGTCTCAAAAAAAAAAAAAAAATTAACCAATGTGGTTGTGTGCACCTCTAATCCCAGCTACTGGGGAGGCTGAGGCAGTAGAATCGCTTGAACCCGGGAGGCAGAGGTTGTGATGAGCCAAGATTGCACCACTGCACTCAGCCTGGGCAACAGAGCGAGACTCCATCTAAAAAAAAAATAGATGTTTCCTAGGCTGACTAATGAATTAAAATTCCCCAAGACTGAGGTATATGCTAGCCACAAGTCTGAAGTTATAGAAGAACCAGTGACTCATGAATTGGTTTTAACTTGCTCTTGCACTTGCTTACTTGCTTGCTTGCTTACTTCTTATAGGGGGTGAGATGAAATCAACATTCCTTCCGTCCTCCTCTGCAACACAAGTTACATAGGTGATGATGTGGTAGTTGATTGATCGCATCCCCTCAGCACCCAGCTCACTGAATTGCACACAGTAAGCAGTCAGTAAATGACGGATGAGCATAGGGAGTTACCGTCTCAGGATAGCCTGGTTATTTTACCATCCTAACAATGAGGACAAGGTAGAATGATTAAAGGGACATTTAATGTCAGTGTCTGTTTCCCTTGGAGCATCAAATCAATACCATGATTAGTACATACTTGATTCAATAATTATCGAGCACCTACCATTTTGTTGCCTGCAATATAACACCTTTCCCATTTTTGTGCAGAGGCATAAGAATAATTCTGAATTATTGTCACCCTTTCTGAATGCCATTTTAAAATTCTTAACTATCTTCTCCCAACCACACACACAGACACACACACACACAAGTTATATTCCTCTCCCACACTCTTGTCTCTTTCTGTTTGTATTTCAGGGTGTCTAACAACCAGAAGATGGACCCAAGATCCAGAGTGGTGCTTGTGACTCAGATCAACCTATCCCCAGGAAACCTGGCCTCTGTGGAAACCTTGATTAAATCGCTTTTTCTGACACCTTTTCCTCTACAACCCTTGCTTCTATCACCATTGAAACTGCATAACCAGCTCTAACCATCCGCACCTCCAGGTGAGGGGACTAATCGGAATTACTGACAGACTGATGGCTACCCCCAAGTCAGTTTCCCTTCATACTTTACTACAAATCTGACCATGTTCCCATATTTACTGAGTAAATTTGATGAAATTTACCTAGTCCTGTGTCCTAGATGTATCAGGGAGAGGGAAGAGAAAGGATAAAGGAAGTTGAGAGCTGGGATAGGAATTAGAGGCAAAGGGCTTATGTAGGGATCACAGAGCTAAAATTCTAATCAGGCGCCTCTTTCTGAGGTGATGGAGGATACTGGGAGTAAACGAACTAGGGAAGGCATGGTGTGGTAAAAGAGAACCAGGCTTGGATTCAGAAATCAGCATCAGCACTTGCTGTTTGACCTTAAATCATTTACCTTCTCTGACCTTCAATTCCTCATCTGTAAGATTAAAAGGTCTTGCTGGGCACGGTGGCTCACGCCTGTAATCCCAGCACTTTGGGAGGCTGAGAGGGCAAATCATGAGGTCAGGAGTTTGAGACCAGCCTGACCAACATGGTGAAGCCCCGTCTCTACTAAAAATACAAAAAATTAGCTGGGCATAGTGGCAGGTGCCTGTAATACCAGCTACTCGGGAGGCTGAGGCAGGAGAATCACATGAACCCAGGAGGTTGCAGTGAGCCAAGACTGCACCATTGCACTCCAGCCTGGGCAACAGGTTGAGACTCCATCTCAAAAAAAAAAAAAAAAAAGATTAAAAGGTCTCTAAAGTCCCCATTAAGCACCATGAGTATAAGGGGACTCAAAGTGACCTCTGCAGATTCTTTGCTCTAGCTTTAAAGCGGTTATATTTACCGTAGTCCCAGCTACTCCAGAGGCTGAGGTGGTCAGTTGAGCCCAGGAGGTCGAGACTGCATAAGCCATGACTGTACCGCTACACTCCAGCCTGGGCAACAGTGAGAACCTGTCTCAAAAATTAAAAATGAAACTGTTACACTCATTTATCATGATAGCTTCTTGTTGCTTTTTCCCATTACCAAAAACCACCGGCTACTCTAGACAATTTACTCAAAAATTGGGAGTAATGCAATTTTCATTTTATAGTTGAGAAAACTGAGGCTTACAGAAATAGGTCAGGCGAGGTGGCTCACACCTGTAATCCCAGAATTTAGGGAGGCTGGGGGTGAGGGGCGGTGAGAGGGGGGTATTGCTTGAGGACACGAGTTTGAGACTACCCTGGCCAACATAGTGAGATTCCCTCCAGCCCCGTCTCTATTAAACAATAAATAAATATGAGAAGTTAAATAATTTCCCCAAAATTACATTGTTAATGGCAGATCCAGAATTTACACTAGATCTGCCTGGTTCCCAAGTCTATGCTATACATATATATACACACATATATTATAGAGATGGGGTTTCACCATGTTGGCCAGGCTGGTCTCTAACTCCTGACCTCATGCAATCCAGCCACCTCAGCCTCCCAAAGTGCTGGGCTTACAGGCGTGAGCGACTATGCATGGCCATCCAAATCTATTCTCTTAACAATTTTGCTATTTGCTGTAAGGACCATGTAAAAGAAAATGCATATGCTGGGCGCAGTGGCTCATGCCTAATCCCAGCACTTTGGGAGGCCGAGGTGAGCGGATCACTTGAGGTCAGGAGTTCGAGACCAGCCTGGCCAACACAGTGAAACTATGTCTCTACTAAAAAAAAATAAATTAATTAATTAATTAAAAAAATAAAAATGAGCTGGGCATGGAAAGAAAAAAAAGAAAAGGAGGAAGGAAGGAAGGAAATGTATAGCTAAAGGGAAATTACTACCATTTCCTATCTGTTTTTCTCCCACTCTCTTCCCCAAAAGTTCACCTGCCCTTGTCCTCAAAGCCACAGGACGCCTAATTGCTATTTTTGCGTTTCAGCTGAAACGCCTCGGGTTTGTGGATTGCGAGGGTGTGTTACATTTTCGGTGTTCCGGTCAGCCGGAACCACTCACTCCGCTGCTAGTGCTGTGTAGGGTGTACCTCTTCGGAGTTCCTGGAGGTGGTGCCAGACTAGAGTGGCAGCTATAGTAACCAATAGACACGGACTTTGTTGGATCAGAAGCCAGTGAGGAAACTTGTGGAGGAGAAGCGGCGATAATCCGTTTGAGGATGTAGGCACCGGTATGAAGGAACATGGGGCTGTATCAGAGGTGGCAGCGGCTCCGGCTCCAAGGTTTACAGGCTTACGGGCTACACACGGTGCGTCAGTTACCCCCAAAGTTCCGATCCGCATCAGACCCAGCCCAGTCAAAGCCCCAGAATTTTTATGTTAACCCAGCCTCACGCCACCCCTCCTCTCCCTCGTCCTCCGAGTCCCCAGACAGAGCTACCTCATAGCTAAACTCGTGATCTAATTCTCGAGTTAGCAGTCTGGGGAGCGTAGAGCTCGAAGGGCCCCCAGCCTCGGGTCCTGTATCACCCTCCCTTTAAAGACTAGGAATTCGGACGAAGGCGTAAACATCCCATAGTGCTATCATCCGCAATTCTACGAAACGGTGATGGGACATATGTTACCTGCCAATATATCTTTCCCTCCAGGCAGTTGTGTCGACCCCTCCACACTGGTTGGCAGAGCGGCTTGGCCTTTTTGAGGAGTTATGGGCTGCTCAGCTAAAGAGATTAGCAAGCATGGCACAGAAGGAACCTCGGACTATTAAGATATCGCTTCCTGGAGGCCAGAAAGTTGATGCTGTGGCATGGAACACAACTCCCTACCAACTAGCCCGGCAGATCAGGTAACAGGCCCATCCTGTAACTACCAGGATTATCCTTCCGCCCCTTTACTTTCTCTGCACTTGAGCAGGGGAAGAAGGCTTGATCTGC
>NW_022442389.1:0-4527 GCF_009761245.1 Sapajus apella
TGGGGTTTCACCATGTTAGCCAGGCTGGTCTCGAACCCCTGACCTCATGATCCGCCCACCTCGGCCTCCAAAAGTGCTGGGATTACAGGTGTGAGGCACCAGGCCCTGCCCCCTCATGTTTTGAGAAACAATCCAAGCCCTTACTACCTTAGATCCTCCTAGAGCTGACTGCCCCTCTCGTTTGATACTAACGTTTCTGTGGCTCGTCATCTCTGCCTAACTATGCAATTCATTCACTATTGTGTTAGATTTTGTTTCTTTCTTTGTTTATTTCTTTTAGGCAAAAATAGTCAAAAGCTCACTGTGTAATTAGGCTTCAGAAGCCGAAGTTCCCGGACGTCTACCACCCCTGCCGCTGCCGCAGCTTCTCCAGCCCCGTGCCCACCAGCCTTGCTCTCTTCAGTAAACCACGAGCATCTCACTTTGTGCCCCCTGCGTCTTTTTTGTCTTCCTGTTATGGTGGGGGTCTGCCCCTGTCTGGGTAAGGTGAGCCAGGACAAATGGAAAGCAGCGGATCTCTGTCCTTGGATCCCAGCAGAAATCTCCATGCTCTTCCAAAGCTCCTTTCCTCTAGGTTTCTGCCGCCATCAGAGCTCAAACCCCTCCCCTTATATCAGACCGTCTGCTCAGCATCGCAGACTCCACCTGTCCAACAGAAGCAGTGACCCCGCCCCAGTCTGTTGCTATCTCAGTGAGTTCTGGCTCCATCCTCCCTACTGGGCTGCACCAGTCTGAGGAGCATCCCCGCTCCTTCCTTCTCCAGCCAACCCAGGCTACCTATACGGCCTCTGGAATCCTTCACTGCAAGTCCACAGGCAACACCCCCAGCCCTGCCTGTCCAGCCCCCAGGGCCTCCCCACTGCTCCCAGCCAGACTCCACAATCCCTTCTCCAGCAACCCAAAGGAATTCTTATCAACTGCAAAAGTCCACCCCATCCTTCAAAGCTTCCTAGGACTTTTATTGTAAAATCCTAAATCCCAATGACGTTGGCCCCTCGCCAGTCTTTCCTACCCCCCTCCTTCCCATGGCTCCCTCATTCTGCTCAGTCCCCACACAGACTCCCACCTTCCCTGCCCCCAGTTTTTTAAAAAAAGCCCAGCGCCTTCCAAACTTACAGGCTGGGAGCAGTGTCTCACGCCTGTAATCTCAGCACTTTGGGAGGCCAAGGCAGGTGGATCACCTGATGTCAGGAGTTTGAGACCAGCTTTACCAACATGGAGAAACCCCATCTCTATTCAAAATACAAAATTAGCCGAGTATGGTGGCACATGCCTGTAGTCCCAGCTACTTGGGAGGCTGAGGCAGGAGGATGGCTTGAACCCGGGAGGCAGAGGTTTCGGTGAGCTGAGATCATGCCATTGCACTCCAGCCTGGGCAACAAGAGCAAAACTCTGCCATGAAAAAGAAAAGACCTTCGTACCAGCCACACAGCACTGGCTGCTCAAGAAGTGTGGCTGATTGGTTTTAAAAATTGCTCTAGACCAAAATGTGCAAAGAATAGAAATCCTAAAGATGGCCGGGCGCGGTGGCTCAAGCCTGTAATCCCAGCATTTTGGGAGGCCGAGGCGGGTGGATCACGAGGTCAAGGGATCGAGACCATCCTGGTCAACATGGTGAAACCCCGTCTCTACTAAAAATACAAAAAATTAGCTGGGCATGGTGGCACGTGCCTGTAATCCCAGCTACTCAGGAGGCTGAGGCAGGAGAATTGCCTGAACCCAGGAGGCGGAGGTTGCGGTGAGATCGCGCCATTGCACTCCAGCCTGGGTAACAAGAGCGAAACTCCGTCTCAATTTAAAAAAAAAAAAAAAAAAAGAAATCCTAAAGATGCATCCATGTGATATAAAAATCCCCAGATCACCTCCGCCCCCACCACCACGCTCAGTTTCATGGCAGCCAGCTTGCTGGGCCACATCATCCACAGCACCTAAACAAAAGAGGAGAATTGGCTGGGCTTGATGACCCACACCTGTAATCGCAGCACTTTGGTAAACTGAGGTGAGAGGATGGCTTGAGCCTAGGATTTCGAGACCAGCCTGGCAACATAGTGAGACACTCGTCTCTACAAAAATAGAAATGAATCAGCCGAGTCTGGTAGCATGCCTGCAGGCCTGGCTACTTTGGAGACTAAGGTAGGAGGATCTCTTGAGCGCAGGAGTTCCAGGCTGCAATGGGCTATGATGGTGCCACTGCACTCCAGCCTGGGTGACAAGGGTGAGACCCTGTCTTAAAAGGAAAGAAAGAAAAAGGTGAGGACTGCAGAGAGCCACAAGAATCGGAGGAGCGTCGGCCCAGAGGGCACGGAAGGAGGCTGCTGGCGAGAGGCGGAGCTCTCCAGTCCGGACCCTTCCAAGGGGCACCGTGGTCTGGCGGCCATGGCGCGCCGCGGCCACTAGGGGGCAGCATCGGCCGCAGGGTCCCGGAGCCGACGCACTGCCGGGGCCTTGCGGCACCCAGAAGCCCAGCTCTGGGGATCTCGTGTCATCCGTATAATTTTTTAAATCTCGGCCTGGTGCGGTGTAATCCTGTAAACTCAGCACTTTGGGAGGCCGAGGCGAGCGGATTACCTGAGGTCAGGAGTTCCAGACCAGCCTGGTCAGCACCAGCCTAGTCAACATAGTGAAACCCCATCTCTACCAAAAACATAAAATTAGCCGGGCATGGTGGCACGCGCCTCTAGTCCCAGCTACTCGGGAGGCTGAGGCAGGAGAATCACTTGAACCCGGGTGGCGGAGGTTGCAGTGAGCTGAGATCGGGCCACTGCAGTCCAGCCTGGGCGACAGGATAAGATTCCATCTCAAAAGTAATTAAGTAAATCTCATTTTTTGAGGGTTTTTAAAATCCTAATTCTGAGGGGAAACAGGGGCAGTCACACAAACCACGCTGCTACCCGGTTGAACCCCGCTAGGGAATGTTGCATCAGTTCTTTGGGAATTAGCAATAATTCCATCCCCAGATGATTCCACGGGCCGGGCCCACCGAATCTAGAATCTGAGATGGCCCCAGAGGTGGAGAGGAAAGCAGCAAGCTGGCCAGGGCGGCCTTTGACCTCTGCCTACCCTGTTTTTAAAGTCCCCAGGCAGAAACCACAACCCAGTAGCTCTTATTGATCGCTTAGATGCAGGCAGGTGCTTTCACAATCTCTCGTCTGCTCCTCACATAACCCGGATTCCAGAGCCCGAGCCCCAAACCCTGCCCTGCAGGCGGTGGTGGGATCCCTAATTCCAGAACCTCCAGAACCAAAAATCCAAATTATGGTGCTGAGGAAGTCCACCTGCCCCCAGACGCGCACAAAAACTGGAAAGCCGCCTGCCCTTCATTGTCAGCCATGAAGGAGGGGCTCTGATTGTAAAAATTCCAGAGCAGGTTGTGGGGGTGGGGGACGATGACAAGCAACTCCAAAAGAGATTCCTTAAGGGGGCAGCCTGGCTCCCTCTCCTCCCCCACTCCCACCCAGCTAAGGAATCACATTTTCCCTCACCAGGTCAGCCTAAAGCACAGACCTTTCCCTCCGGTGGGTTATCTGCCTGGATGAGTATTGTTCCATGGGATAAGGATCCAGAACCATAAAAGGTTCAGAATTTTAATTGCCTATTCACAGCCAAGGGAAATATTTACCCAGAGTCAATACAAGGCAGGTGTCTGAGAATAGGAAGCACAATTAGGGTGCAGTGGGGTTGGGGGCTGGGATGATGCTGCAGGAATCACTGTGGGTGATTCACAAGAATGTGTGCAATGTCAGCCCACAGAAATGGTGTTAAATTTTCAAACAGCAGAATGCAAAGATAAACTGATTGCAGCCACAGGAAGAGCACGTATCTGTGTGATGCATGCTGACAGAAAGCAGAAGGAAATTTGAGAAATGAAGGCACCAGTCACCGGGTTCTTTTCTGTCTGTATGTAGTTGCTCATGCCAGTTACTCATGTATTATAGCATTGGGTCTGCAGACTATGGCCAGTGGGCCAAGCTCAGGCTGTGGCCTATTTTTTTTTTTTCCTTTTTTTGAGACGGAATCTCACTCTGTGGCCCAGGCTGGAGTGCAGGGTGTAATTTCAGCTCACTGCAAACTCCACCTCCCAGGTTCAAGCGATTCTCCTGCCTCAGCATCCCAAGTGCCAACAGACCTCAGACACATGCCACCATGCCAGGCTAATTTTTTTGTATTTTTAGTAGAGATGAGGGTTTCACCATGTTGGCCAGGCTGGTCTCGAACTCCTGACCTCAGGTGATCCACCTGCCTAGGCCTCCCAAAGTGCTGGGATTACAGGTGTGGGCCACCACGCCCGGCCTGTGGCCTGTTTTTAAACAAACCTCAAGCTAAGAATGGTTTTTACGTTTGAAGGAGGAGGAGGAGGAAGAGAAAGAAAAAGTATGTCCCCTTGTATTACATAAATATATATATAATTATACGGTCAGTCATTTTCACTATGAATATGCTAAGCTCTAAACCCAGGGAGGCCGATGTATGACTATATGCATCCTGCCTTTGGGAGGCATTAAGCTATGTGAAGAAAAAACTGAAAAC
>NW_022442390.1:0-4526 GCF_009761245.1 Sapajus apella
CCACCAAATAGGCTGTCTGGGTCTCTGATTTCAGGCCTTGGCTCTTGAATGACATTTGTGGGCCTCCCCTGGGTCAAAGGGAGGCCACTTCCCTAAAGGGTGAGTCCCAGGCCTGGTGGTATTCACTACAAGCTGACTGAAGGACCCTTGGGTGCTAGGCAGACACGGGCAGCAGCCTGGCCGTACTCTCTGTGTCCCTGTGGTGAACATGAGGAGAGGCTCCACTGCCTGTGGTAAGAGGAGACAAGAGTCAGAAGGACTTTTTTGTGAGGTTTGGGTGCCAGCTCAGCTGCAGTAAAATGGAGCACCAGGTACATTTGTAAGGTTTCTGACTCCAGGCCCTGGCTGCTCTATGGCATCTCTGAACCTTCCTGGGTCCTGGAAGAACCTGACACCCTGAAAGAAAGGACAGAAGCCTGGCTGGCTTTGTCACCTGCTGGTTCCTAGGGCCTTGAATGAAAATAGCAAACAAAGTACCCAAGTAGTGGTTAAAACGGGCCTTGGGTGGGTGGAACCCTATGATGTGTGGCTTCAGATCAACATTGGTGGGCTTGGACAAGATCTGCAAGAAGTGTCTGGATGAACAGGCAGAGAATCTTGTCCTCTTTTCTCACTTTCTTCCAAACAAACAGTCTCTTTCTCTCCGTTGAGCTGTCTAAAGCTGGAGAAGGGGCAACACAAGTATCCCTCTGGCTGCCACTCCTGGGACTGCACTGAGTCAGATCTGAAGCCAGCACATCACTGTGATGCTGGGACATCCCTTCCCATGCAGCTTAGAGCTTGTGGTTCGTTCTTAGTTTCCAAACGCTCCACGTGCTCTGTGTTGATGTGTCTCATCTTATCATCTAGATTGTCTGAGCATCACCATGCATCTCACACGCCAGTCATGTCACCTTTGACACTTAATTACTCTGAATCTCTCTTTCCTTGAAATAAAGAGAAAAGCAACCATCCCTCTCACCTTCCCAAACTGTTGTAAGAAATAAAATGAATAGAACTGTGGTATTTTAGCATTGAAAGAAAATTCAATAATATCCAATCACTCAATTTCTAGGTGGTGAAAGAGGATTCTGAGAAGTTCACAGAGTTCCTTTCCCCAGCTACAGAGCTAGCAATGATAACTAAAGCTGTCTTAAACTTACTGTAGCTATGCTTAGGTGGTGATTCATTTATGGAGCATTTTTACATAACTAATTTAATCATTGTTCATTCACAAATAAGCCCCTGCTCCATGCCCGGCCTGCTCTAGGCAGGGGGATGAAGATTGACACCAAGCTTCACCCTCTCAGAGCTGTGGCATCTCAAGGGGGAGTGGCATGAGGCCCTAATACAAGAGTGAGAGACACAGCAGTTCTGGGGAGCACACAGCAGGGGCTGGGGCCAGGAAAGTTCTCAGACAGATGAGGTCAATGAGAGCCCTGGGCTACAGACAGGAGACTTTTAGGTGAGATGGCAACCAAATTCAAATGGTACCTGTGGTTTTCAACCCCAACGTCAGGCTGTCTCTGCATCGATTTCATGCAAACTAAACACAGAGGGATCGGGGGAGGATTCCTGGTGTTCCCCAGGCTGAGAGGGCTCAGATCTTGGAATGACTCTGGGAAGGAGGTAGCTCAGGGCAGTGGTTGGGACACAGAAGGGCCAGACTGCCCAGGCTCATGTCCTGACTGACTCCTTTCTAGCTGTGTGTCATGGACAATTGCGACAACCTTGCTGTACCTCATTTTCTCATCCGCAAATGGGTAGAATAGGGCAGCAACGAGCACTGAATGGAGTGAAACTTCCAAAGGCTTAGACCATGGCCTGGTATGTAGCAAGTACAGCAAGAGTATTGGATGATGAACTCTTGTGGCCCCATTGGTGAGACAGGAATGGTTATTTCATGCCGGAGTTTACATCGACATTTTAAGAAAGAATGTGGAATCTAAGTGGAGGATCAGAGGAAGCGCTGGGTTTAGATGGAGGCTGAGGAAGGAAGAGGGCAGCTGTGTCAGGAGGAGTGGAGAAATGGGAAGTTCGGAGTTGGCCTGAAGTCCTGACGGGAGAGCCATGGGTTGGGTGCATGAAGAAGAGAATGATGGTTTCCAACTTTATCTATGAATTTTGGGTTTTCACATAAGAAATATAACAACATTTTGTTTCTTTCTTTTTCTTTTCTGTTTTTGAGATGAAGTTGCACTCTGTTGCCCAGGCTGGAGTGCAGTGGTGCAATCTTGGCTCACTGCAATGTCCATCTCCCGGGTTCAAGTGATTCTCCTGCCTCAGCCTCTTGAATAACCAGAATCACATGTGTGTACCACCATGACTGAATAAATGTTTTTCATATTTTTAATACAGACAGGTTTCACCATGTTGGTCAGGCTGGTCTGGAACTCCTGATCTCATGATCTGCCTGCCTCAGTCTCCCAAAGTCCTGGGATTAAAGGCGTGGGCCACTGCGCCTGGCCAACAAAATTTTTAAAAGTCAAAAGATGTAAGAATTTGAAGATACACCTCAACTGTATTCTTCGCTCCTACGAACTGCAGAGTTAGCCCATCATTAACAGAGAGAAAGGCTACGTTTTGGTGATCTCTGTGACAGCTGAAGCCCTGGTTTCCTGGAGATGTCACCGCAGACAAGCACAGGAGGGGTAAATAGGCTCAGCAAACAGAGGAGGCGATGTGCCTGCTAATCGGTTCACCTGCATTCCGCCAGGAAATAAGCCATCTACAAAAATGTGACATGAGAGGAACAACAAATGCCATGACAAGCAGCAAAATGACAGCCAGGCCAGAAGCAGGTCATCTCCTCCCTCAGAACTGCCCACAGCCTGGTGGGATTTGCCCGTGATGCTCAGCCAGCTCCTGCCTGAGGAGGCCTCCCCTGATGACCTGTGTGGACAGCTCACCTGGGGCGTCCCAGCCAGGATTCCACACGTTGTCAAGGCGAGGAAGAGCCCTGGGTCCTCCGCTGTGACACAGGTGTGGACCCAGCACGCTTCGTGTGTGTGGGCAAATTTATAAAGATGGACCAGGCAATATTTGAATTTTTTAAAGTTACTTACAAATATTTTAAATTTTAACTTTTCATATTTTTTTCATAACATGAGACATAAAAATTAGAAACATAAAAATAAACTTTGGGAGTTATGGAAGGCGCTCTCAGTGACATCATGAGTAGGGCGACCACTATGTAAATGAGGCAGCGCAGGGGCTGCTGCTTCACCACCAGCTCCTTCCCCACGAAAGAGCTCCCTGTTGTGGGAGCGAGTCCAGGACTGCTGGTCGGACTTGAGAGTCCCAGCTGGGTGTCAGAGCTAGGAGGGCTCTGGGCTGGGGTACATGGGCCAAGTCACTGCGTGTGTAAAGGGTGAGGCATATGAGGCTGTCAGGCAGAAGTATGTGAGGTTGTGCTTGCCTAGGGGGCCAC
This sequence comes from Sapajus apella, assembly GCF_009761245.1. Classification (NCBI taxonomy): domain Eukaryota; kingdom Metazoa; phylum Chordata; class Mammalia; order Primates; family Cebidae; genus Sapajus; species Sapajus apella. The sequence goes on from NW_022442390.1 coordinate 3,410, forward strand.
ATATCATGGTGTTGACGCTGTTTTTTCAGGATGAAGGCTTATCCATTGCACTTCAGATATGCTCACTCCTGTGGTTTCCCCGAAGAGAGGAAACTTCACTGCATAACCTGTGGGAGCAAGTGACTGTGTCCAGCTTTTTCACTTACGTCTTTGTAGTGCAAAATCCAGGGGGCAATGAAAAGGGTTGAGTTTCAGTGGGTACCTTGTATGGCGCCTGAGGTAATTGTTAGAGCTGCAAATGTGGGGTACAGATAGTTATGATCTGTTACCATTCTTGCTGTCGTCCTTGGCAGTTTCTTTAACAGATGCCAAGTGGTTGCAGAGCTCTTCTCTTCCTTTTGTAATCAATGATTGCTTCATGGTATCCAGTTTCTCAGGTTCTCTGTGAAAACCTTGTGTTTTCTCATATCCCCCAGAATCACTCTTCACATAGCCTCTGCTTCTAACGGCAGCCCCCACGACAGTGTGCTAGCAAGGAATGTGTTCTCACCTCATAGAACCAGGTACAAACTGTACATAGACAGGCTGTTCTTTAGAATGAAAACAAAGCCTTTGGGGCTTTTAGTGTTCCTGTTGAGTTGTGGACATAACACACTTAATTTGTGGGGTTGTGGACGTAACACGCTTACTTTGTGGTATTGTGGACATAACACGCTTACTTTGTGGAGGTCAACAGCTCTCCCAGTGCCCAGGTGCCCTTGCGCATATTCGCGCAGAGACCCACAAGTCAGAACCGTAGTCTCACCTGGCAGCAGAACACACTGCCATCTACTCCAACTACCTGAACTACTCAGCAATAAAATGAGAAACATTATAGAAACATGAGATAGCATGAATAATTTCAAAAACATGCTGAGTGATGAAGAGTGCATCCTGTGTGGCTCCATCAAGGTGCATTTCTAGAACAGGTAAACTAACCTGTATAGTGACAGAAACTACATCCATCATTGATTTCTGGGGTCAAGGAGTTGGTGGGGGACTGACTGCAAAGGGCACAAAAGGACCTTGGAGTAATAGCTACATCATCGAACTTGAAATGGATGTATTGTACCATATTCAACTCACACCTTAATCAACTTGATTGTAAAAAGTCATAAGAAAACCTCCAAATCTTAAT
>NW_022442391.1:0-4525 GCF_009761245.1 Sapajus apella
TTGCTCTGTGAACCCATCTGGACCTGGGCTTTTTTTGGTTGGTAGGCTATTAATTGCTGTGTCAACTTCAGTCCTTTTTATTGGTCCATTCAGGGTTTCAACTTCTTCCTGGTTTAGGCTTGGGAGGGTGCAAATGTACAGGAATTTATCCATTTCTTCCAGGTTTACTGGTTTATGTACATAGAGTTGTTTGTGGTAATCTCTGATGGTGGTTTGTATTTCTGTGGAATCTGTGGTGATATCCCTTTTATTGTTTTTTATTGCATCTATTTGATTCTTCTCTCTTCTTTTTTATTAATCTGGCTAGTGGTCTATCAATTTGTTTATTTTTTCAGAAAACTAGCTCCTGGATTTATTGATTTTTTGAAGGTTTTTTTGTGTCTCAATGTTCTTCAGTTATTTGAACTTAGTTATTTCTTGTCTTCTGCTAGCTTTTGAGTTGTTTTAATATTGCTCCTCAAGCTCTTTCAATTTTGATGATAGGGTGTTGATTTTAGATCTTTCCTTGCTTCTCATGTGGGCATTTATTGCTATATGTTTTCCTCTAGACACTGCTTTAAATGTGTCCCAGAGATTCTGGGATTTTGTGTCTTCATTCTCGTTGGTTTTGAAGAACATCTTTATTTCTGCCTTCATTTCATTGTTTATCCAGTCAATATTCAAGAGCCAGTTGTTCAGTTTCCATGAAGTTGTTCGGTTCTGAGTTTCTTAATCCTGAGTTCTAATTTGATTGCACTGTGGTCTGAGTGACTGTTATGATTTCCGTTCTTTTGCATTTGCTGAGGAGTGATTTACTTCCAATTATGTGGTCAATTTTAGAGTAGGTGTGATGTGGTGCTGAGAAGAGTGTATACTCTGTGTATTTGGGGTGGAGAGTTTTATATATATCTATAAGGTTTGCTTGGTCCAGATCTGAGTTCAAGTCCTGGCTATCCTTGTTAATTTTTTGTCTCATTGATCTAATATTGACAGTGGAGTGTTAAAGTCTCCAACTATTACTGTGTGGGAGTCTAAGTTCCTTTGTGGGTCATTAAGAACTTGCTTCATGTATCTGGGTGCTCCTGTATTGGGTGCGTATATATTTAGGATAGATAGTTCTTGTTGCGTTGATCCTTTTGCCATTGTGTAATGTCCTTCTTTGTCTCTTTTGATCTTTGTTGCTTTAAAGTCTATTTTATCAGAGACTAGGATTGCAACTCCTGCTTTTTTTTGCTCTCCATTTGCTTGGTAAATCTTCCTGCATCCTTTTATTTTGAGTCTATGTTTTTCTGGATACAGCACACTGATGGGTTTTGACTTTTTATCCAATTTGCCAGTCTGTGTCTTTTGATTGTGGCATTGAGCCCATTTACATTTAAGGTTAATATTGTTATGTGTGAATTTGATCCTGCCATATTGATGCTAGCTGGTTGTTTTGCCCATTAGTTGATGCCATTTTTTCATTGTGTCATTGCTCTTTACCTTTGGTATGTTTTTGAAGTGGCTGGTATTGGTTGTTCCTTTCCGTGTTTAGCGGTTCTTTCAGGAGCTGTCGTAAGGCAGGCCTGGTGGTGATGAAATCTCTGAGTAATTGCTTGTTTGTAAAGGATTTTATTTCTCCTTTGCTTATGAAGCTCAGTTTGGCTGGATATGAAATTCTAGGCTGAAAGTTCTTTTCTTTAAGGATGTTGAATATTGGTCCCCACTCTATTCTGGCTTGTAGGGTTTCTGCTCAGAGATCTGCTGTGAGTCTGATCGGCTTTCCTTTGTGGGTAACCTAACCATTCTCTCTGGCTGCCCTTAGCATTTTTCCCTTCATTTCAACCCTGGTGAATCTGACAATTATGTGCTGTGGGATTACTCTTCTTGAGAAATATCTTTGTGGTATTCTCTATTTCCAGGACTTGAATAGGGGCCTGCCTTGCTAGGTTGGGGAAGTTCTCCTGGATAATATTCTGAAGTGTTTTCCAGGTTGGATTCATTCTCTTCATCACATTCAGGTACACATATCAAATGTAGATGAGGTCCTTTCACATAATCCCATATTTCTTGGAGGCTTTGTTCATTGATTTTTACTCTTTTTTCTCTAACCCTGACTTCTTGTTTTATTTCATTGAGTTAACCTTCAATCTCTGATATCCTTTCTTCTGCTTGGTTGATTCGGCTATTGAAACTTGCTTATGCTTCGTGAAGTTCTCACGTTGTGTTTTTCAGCTCCATCAATTCATTTATATTCTTCTCTAAGCTGTTTATACTTGTTAGCATTTCGTCAAACCTGTTTTCAAGGTTCTTAGTTTCTTTGCATTGGGGTTCAACATGTTCTTTTAGGTCAGAGAAGTTTATTATTACCCACTTTCTGAAGCCTGTTTTTGTCAATTCATCAGACTCGTTCTCCATCCAGCTTTTTTCCCCTGTTGGTGACGAGTTGTGATCCCTTGGAGGAGGAGAAGCATTCTGGTTTTGGGTGTTTGTTTTCATCATTTTTGCCCTGGTTTCTTCCCATCTTTGTGGATTTATCTACCAGTGGTCTTTGTAATTGGTGACTTTTAGATGGGGTCTCTGGACAATCCTTTTTGTTGATGATGAAGTTATTTCTTTCTGTTTTTTAATTTTCCTCCCAACAGTCAGTCCCCCCGCTGTAGGACTGTCGGAGGTCCATTCCAGACCCTGCTTGCCTAAGGATCACCTGTGGCAGCTGCAGAACAGTAAGTGTTGTTGCCAGTTTCTTCTACTGTTATCTTTGTCCCAGAAGGATACTCCCTAGATGTCAGTCTGCGCTCTCCTTTATGAGGTGACTCTTTGGATATATGGAGGTCAGGGAGCTGCTTGAGGAGACAGTCTGTCCCTTATAGGAGCTCAGGTGCTGAGCTGTGAGCTCCACTTTTCCATTCAGAGCTGCTGGACAGGTACATTTAAGTCTGCTGCAGCGGAACTTATAAATAAAGCCCCAACTTCCCAGGACAGACACCTGGGAAAAAAAGGCAGTTATAAGTTCCTAACATGTTGCTGCCTTTTTTCAGAGATGCCCTGCCCAGCAAGGAGGCAGCCTAGTCACAGTCTGCCAACAGAGGCATTGCTGAGCTGCTGTGGGCTCTGCCCAGCTGCTGTGTGAACTTCCTTGTGGTTTTGTTCATAGAGGTATGGTTAGAACTGCCTCAGTGATAGCAATCTGCTCAGTTATGGCAGACTATCTCTGTAATGGCGAACTGCCTCAGTAATGGTGGACTGCCTAGGTAATGGCAGATGCCCTTCCCACCACAGAGCTGGACTGTCCCAGGTCCAGCTGTGCTTGCTATGAAACTCTCAGTTGAGAGCATTTCAGATTGCTGGTGTTTGTGGAGGTGGGATCCGCTGATCCAGACCACCTGGCTCCCTGTTTCAGCCCCCTTTTTTTCAGTTGAATGGGTGACTGTCTCTCAGGCGATCCAGGCACCACTTGAAATGGCCACCCAGATTTGTGTGAGTTTTTGTGCAGAGAATCACTGCACTGGCTGAGATAGCCATGCTGGAAACTCATGGCACTTTTCCACCTGGGAATCTCCTGGTCTGTGGGCAGTAAAAACTCATTTGGAAATGCAGTGATCACTTACCCTCTGCATTCTCGCTGGGAACTGCTGTGGGGGACTCTTTCTTTCCAGGATGCCTGGGCTTCCCAGAGTCAGAAGGAAGGAACAGCTGAGTCAACTTAACCACAGAAATGGTGGTCCCACCTCACCCTGTCTACTCTTGTCTCAGGAATTATACTGGCCTGTTGCACTGGTTGGCTGGAATTCCAAACCATTGGGTAACGTGTGAAGCGATCTCCTGATCTGAGGGTTGCAAAGATCCATGAGAGGAGTGTGGTTTCCCAGGTGGGTTCGCACAATCCCAATGAAATGAAGGCAGAAATAATGATGTTGTTCAAAACCAATGAGAACGAAGACATAATGTCCTAGAATCTCTGGGACACATTAAAGCAGTGTCTAAAGGAAAATATATAGCAAAAAATGCCCACATGAGAAGCAAGGAAGGATCTAAAATTGACACCCTGTCATCAAAATTGAAAGAGCTAGAGGAGCAAGATCAAAACAACTCAAAAGCTAGCAGAAGACAAGAAATAACTGAGATCAGAGCAGAACTGAAGGACATAGAGACACAAAAAAACCTTCAAAAAATCAATAAATCCAGCTGGTTTTCTGGAAAAAAAATAAATAAAAAAAACAGAGAAAAAAAAAAATCAACAGAAAAGATAGGCCACTAGCCAGATTAATAAAAATGAAAACAGAGAATAATCAAATAGATGCAATAAAAAATGATAAAGGAGATATCACCACAGATTCCACAGAAATACAAACCACCATCGAAGACTACCATAAACAACTCTATGTATATAAACCAGTACCTGGAAGAAATGGATAAATTCCTGTACACTTGCACCCTCCCAAGCCTAAACCAGGAAGAAGTTGAAACCCTGAATAGACCAGTAAAAAGGACTGAAGTTAACCCAGCAATTAACTTGGGCCTACCAACCAAAAAAAGCCCAGGTCCAGATGGGTTCACAGAGCAA
>NW_022442392.1:0-4525 GCF_009761245.1 Sapajus apella
AAAAAAAAAAAAGAAAAAAAAGCGCCACAAACCTCAGTGCCGCTATTTAAGCCAGCGCAGTGAGTGGCCACAGGGGAAAACAAACAGACCCCGGCGCCTCTTCAACAGGCGACTGGAACACCAACTTAAACAAGGCTCTGAGGCAGGGAGCCAGGCGATCAGGCTCGGCTGGCCCCACCCCCACAAAAGAACAGCAACCAGAAACTCTGGATTGATAATTTCACAGCAAGTGCAGCTGAACCCGGGACAGTCCAGCTCTGTGGGGGAGGGGCGTCCGCCATTACCGAGGCAGCCCGCCGTTGCCAAGGCAACCCGCCATTGCTGAGGCAGCCCGCCGTTGCCAAGGCAACACGCCACAGCAGAGACTCCGCCCCACCAGAGGCGGGCCACCATCGCCAAAGCAGTTCTAACTACACCCATATAAACAGGACTGCAGGGAAGTTCACTCGGCAGCGGGGCGCAGCCCACAGCAGCTCAGCAAAGCTGCTATAGGCCGACAGTGACTAGGCTGCCTCCTTGCTGGGCTGGGCAGGTCTGAAGGAAAAAAGAAAAAAAAAAAAAAAGAAGGCAGCAGCATAACGGAAACTCATAAATAAAGCCCTAAATCCCTGGGACAGAGCACCTGGGAACAAAAAGCAGTTTATGACTTCTGCTGCAGCAGACCTAAAAGTACCTGCCCAGCAGCTCTGAATGAACAACAACAGAGCTCACAGCTCACCATTTGAGCTCCTATAAAGAAAAGACCGTCTCCTCAAGCAGCTCCCTGAACCCTATATATCCAAAAAGACACCTCATAGAGGAGAGATCAGATTGACACTAGGCGGGTATCCTTCTGGGACAAAGATAGAAGAAGAAGAAAACTGATAACAACCCTTGCTGTTCAACAGCTGCTGCAGGTGAACACCAGGCAAGCAGGGCCTGGAGTGAACCTCAGCAGACCTACAGCAGAGGGGCCAGACTGTCAGAAGGAAAACCAAGAAGCAGAAATAACCTCATCATCAACAAACAGAACGTCAATCTGAAAGATTTGAGACCCAATCTGAAAGCCAGCAACTACAAAGTCGACAGGTGGATAAATCCTTAAGGATGGGAAGAAACCGGCGCAAAAAGGATGAAAACACCCAAAACCAGAACATCTCTCCTCCTAAAAGGGATCACAACTCCTCGCCAGCAAGGGAACAAGGTTGGATGGAGAATGAGTGTGATGAAATGACAGAATCAGAATTCAGAAGATGGGTAGTAAGAAACTTCTGTGAACTTAAAGAACATGTTCTAACCAAATGCAAAGAAACTAAGAACCTTGAAAAAAGATTTGACGAAATGCTAACAAGAATGGACAAAATAGAAAGGAATATAAGTGAATTGATGGAGCTGAAAGCTGCAACACGAGAACTTCGTGAAGCATGCCCAAGTATCAACAGCCGAATTGACCAAGCAGAAGAAAGGATATCAGAGGTCGAAGATCAACTCAATGAAATAAAACGGGAAGGCAAGACTGGAGAAAAAAGGGTAAAAAAGAATGAACAAAGTCTCCAAGAAATGTGGGACTATGTGAAAAGACCTAATCTACGTTTGATAGGCGTACCCGAATGCGACAAAGAGAATGAATCCAAGCTGGAAAATACTCTGCAGGATATTATCCAGGAAAACTTCCCCAACCTAGCAAGGCAGGCAAACATTCAAGTCCAGGAAATACAGAGAACACCACAAAGATATTCGTCAAGAAGAGCAACCCCAAGGCACATAATCGTCAGATTCACCAGGGTCGAAATGAAGGAGAAAATACTAAGGGCAGCCAGAGAGAAAGGTCGGGTTACCCACAAAGGGAAGCCCATCAGACTCACAGCAGATCTCTCAGCAGAAACCCTACAAGCCAGAAGAGAATGGGGGCCAATATTCAACATCCTTAAAGAAAAGAACTTTCAACCCAGAATCTCCTATCCAGCCAAACTAAGCTTCATAAGTGAAGGAAAAATAAAATCCTTTGGGAACATGCAAGTACTCAGAGATTTCGTCACCACCAGGCCAGCTCTACAAGAGCTCCTGAAAGAGGCTCTACACATATAAAGGAACAACAAGTACCAGCTCAACTAAAGGGCAAAACAGCCAGCTAGCACCAAAATGGCAGTATCAAATTTACACATAACAATATTAACCCTAAATGTAAATGGACTAAATGCCCCAATCAAAAGACACAGACTGACAAATTGGATAAAAGACAAAACCCATCGGTGTGCTGTATCCAGGAAACCCATCTCACATGCAAGGATACACAAAGGCTCAAAATAAAGGGATGGAGGAAGATTTACCAAGCAAATGGAGAGCAAAAAAAAGCAGGAGTTGCAATTCTCATCTCTGATAAATTAGACTTTAAAGCAACAAAGATCATAAGAGACAAAGAGGGACATTACATAATGGTAAAAGGATCAATGCAACAAGAAGAGCTAACGATCCTAAATATATACGCACCCAATACAGGAGCACCCAGATACATAAGGCAAGTTCTTAATGACTTACAAAGGGACTTAGACTCCCACACAATAATAGTGGGAGACTTTAACACCCCATTGTCAACATTAGACAGATCAACCAGACAGAAAATTAACAAGGATATCCAGGACTTGAACTCAGACCTGGACCAAGCAAACCTAATAGACATTTACAGAACTCTCCACCCAAAATCCACAAAATATACATTCTTCTCAGCACCACATCACACCTACTCTAAAATTGACCACATAATTGGGAGTAAATCACTCCTCAGCAAATGCAAAAGAATGGAAATCGTAACAAGCAGTCTCTCAGACCACAGAGCAATCAAGTTAGAACTCAGAATTCAAAAACTAACTCAGAACCGCACAGCTTCATGGAAACTGAACAACTTGCTCTTGAATGTTGACTGGATAAACAATGAAATGAAGGCAGAAATAAAGATGTTCTTCGAAACCAACGAGAATGAAGACACAACATACCAAAATCTCTGGGACACATTTAAAGCAGTATCTAGAGGAAAATATATAGCAATAAGTGCCCACATGAGAAGCAAGGAGAGATAAAAAATTGACACCCTATCGTCAAAACTGAAAGAGCTAGAGGAGCAAGATCAAAAAAACTCAAAGTCTAGCAGAAGACAAGAAATAGCTAAGATCAGAGCAGAACTGAAGGAGATAGAGACACAAAAAACCCTTCAAAAAATCAATAAATCCAGGAGCTGGTTTTTTGAAAAGATCAACAAAATAGACAGACCACTAGCCAGATTAATAAAAAAGAAAAGAGAGAATAACCAAATTGATGCAATAAAAAACGATCAAGGGGATATCACCACAGATTCCACAGAAATTCAAACCATCATCAGAGATTATTACAAACAACTCTACGCACACAAACTAATAAACCTGGAAGAAATGGATAAATTCCTGGACACTTGCCTCCTGCCAAGCCTAAACCAGGAAGAAGCCGAAACCCTGAACAGACCCATAACAAGGTCTGAAGTTGAGGCAGCAATTAAGAGCTTACCACCCAAAAAAAGCCCAGGTCCAGATGGGTTCACAGCTGAATTCTACCAGACATACAAAGAGGAGCTGGTACCATTTCTTCTGAAACGTTTCCAAACAATACAAAAAGAGGGAATTCTTCCCAAATCATTTTATGAGACCAACATCATCCTGATTCCAAAACCCGGCAGAGACTCAACAAGAAAAGAAAACTTCAGGCCAATATCCATGATGAACATAGATGCAAAAATCTTCAATAAAATACTGACAAGCCGATTGCAACAGCACATCAAAAAGCTTATCCACCATGATCAAGTAGGCTTCATCCCGGGGATGCAAGGCTGGTTCAACATACGCAAGTCTATAAACGTAATTCACCACATAAACAGAACCAAAGACAAAAACCACATGATTATCTCAATTGATGCAGAGAAGGCCTTTGACAAAATTCAACAGCCCTTTATGCTAAAAACACTCAGTAAGCTAGGTATCAATGGAACGTATCTCAAAATAATAAAAGCTATTTATGACAAACCAACAGCCAATATCATACTGAATGGGCAAAAACTGGAAGCATTCCCCTTGAAATGTGGCACCAGACAAGGATGCCCGCTCTCACCACTGCTATTCAATATAGTATTAGAAGTTCTAGCCAGAGCAATCAGGCAAGAAAAAGAAATAAAGGGCATTCAAATAGGAAAGGAGGAAGTCAAATTGTCTCTATTTGCAGACGACATGATTGTATATCTAGAAGACCCCATTGTCTCAGCCCCAAACCTCCTGAAACTGATAATCAAGTTCAGCAAAGTCTCAGGATACAAAATCAATGTGCAAAAATCACATGCATTCCTATACACCAGTAACAGACTTAAAGAGAGCCAAATCAAGAACAAACTTCCATTCACAATTGCCACAAAGAGAATAAAATACCTAGGAATACAACTAACAAGGAATGTAAAGGACCTCTTCAAGGAGAACTACAAGCCACTGCTCAACGAAATAAGAGAGGACACAAACAGATGGAGAAACAT
>NW_022442393.1:0-2025 GCF_009761245.1 Sapajus apella
TTATTTCGTTGAGCAGTGGCTTGTAGTTCTCCTTGAAGAGGTCCTTTATGTTCCTTGTTAGTTGTATTCCTAGGTATTTTATTCTCTTTGTGGCAATTGTGAATGGAATTTTGTTCTTGATTTTGCTCTCTTTAAGTCTGTTATTGGTGTATAGGAATGCATGTGATTTTTGCACATTGATTTTGTACCCTGAGATTTGCTGAACTTGCTTATCAGTTTCAGGAGATTTGGGGCTGAGATGATGGGGTCTTCTGGATATACAATCATGTCATCTGCAAATAGAGACAATTTGACTTCCTCCTTTCCTATTTGAATGCCCTTTATTTCTTTTTCTTGCCTGATTGCTCTGGCTAGAACTTCTAATACTGTATTGAATAGCAGTGGTGAGAGAGGGCATCCTTTTCTGGTGCCACATTTCAAGGGGAATGCTTCCAGTTTTTGCCCATTCAGTATGATATTGGCTGTTGGTTTGTCATAAATAGCTTTTATTATTTTGAGATACGTTCCATCAATACCTAGCTAATTGAGGGTTTTTAGCATAAAGGGCTGTTGAATTTTGTCAAAGGCCTTCTCTGCATCAGTTGAGATAATCATGTGGTTTTTGTCTTTGGTTCTGTTTATGTGGTGAATTACGTTTATAGACTTGCATATGTTGAACCAGCCTTGCATCCCCGGGATGAAGCCTACTTGATCATGGTGGATAAGCTTTTTGATGTGCTGTTGCAATCGGCTTGTCAGTATTTTATTGAAGATTTTTGCATCTATGTTCATCATGGATATTGGCCTGAATTTTCTTTTCTTGTTGAGTCTCTGCCGGGTTTTGGAATCAGGATGATGTTGGTGTCATAAAATGATTTGGGAAGAATTCCCTCTTTTTGTATTGTTTGGAATAGTTTCAGAAGGAATGGTACCAGCTCCTCTTTGTATGTCTGGTAGAATTCGGCTGTGAACCCATCTGGACCTGGGCTTTTTTTGGGTGGTAAGCTCTTAATTGCTGCCTCAACTTCAGACCTTGTTATGGGTCTGTTCAGGGTTTCGGCTGCTTCCTGGTTTAGGCTTGAGAGGAGGCAAGTGTCCAGGAATTTATCCATTTCTTCCAGGTTTATTAGTTTATGTGCATAGAGTTGTTTGTAATAATCTCTGATGATGGTTTGAATTTCTGTGGAATCTGTGGTGATATCCCCTTTATCGTTTTTTATTGCATCAATTTGGTTATTCTCTCTTTTCTTTTTTATTAATCTGGCTAGTGGTCTATTTTGTTGATCTTTTCAAAAAACCAGCTCCTGGATTTATTGATTTTTGAAGGGTTTTTTGTGTCTCTATCTCCTTCAGTTCTGCTCTGATCTTAGCTATTTCTTGTCTTCTGCTAGACTTTGAGTTTTTTTGATCTTGCTCCTCTAGCTCTTTCAGTTTTGACGATAGGGTGTCAATTTTTGATCTCTTCTTGCTTCTCATGTGGGCACTTATTGCTATATATTTTCCTCTAGAGACTGCTTTAAATGTGTCCCAGAGATTCTGGTATGTTGTGTCTTCATTCTCATTGGTTTCGAAGAACATCTTTATTTCTGCCTTCATTTCATTGTTGATCCCGTCAACATTCAAGAGCGAGTTGTTCAGTTTCCATGAAGCTGTGCGGTTCTGGGTTAGTTTCTGCATTCTGAGTTCTAACTTGATTGCACTGTGGTCTGAGAGAGGGTTTGTTATGATTTCCGTTCTTTTGCATTTGCTGAGGAGTGATTTACTCCCAATTATGTGGTCAATTTTAGAGTAGGTGTGATGTGGTGCTGAGAAGAATGTATATTCTGTGGATTTGGGGTGGAGAGTTCTGTAAATGTCTATTAGGTTTGCTTGGTCCAGGTCTGAGTTCAAGTCCTGGATATCCTTGTTAATTTTCTGTCTGGTTGATCTGTCTAATGTTGACAATGGGGTGTTAAAGTCTCCCACTATTATTGTGTGGGAGTCTAAGTCTCTTTGTAAGTCATTAAGAACTTGCCTTATGTATCTGGGTGCTCCTGTATTGGGTGC
>NW_022442393.1:2125-2798 GCF_009761245.1 Sapajus apella
TTGTTGCTTTAAAGTCTAATTTATCAGAGATGAGAATTGCAACTCCTGCTTTTTTTTGCTCTCCATTTGCTTGGTAAATCTTCCTCCATCCCTTTATTTTGAGCCTTTGTGTATCCTTGCATGTGAGATGGGTTTCCTGGATACAGCACACCGATGGGTTTTGTCTTTTTATCCAATTTGCCAGTCTGTGTCTTTTGATTGGGGCATTTAGTCCATTTACATTTAGGGTTAATATTGTTATGTGTGAATTTGATACTGCCATTTTGGTGCTAGCTGGCTGTTTTGCCCTTTAGTTGAGCTGGTACTTGTTGTTCCTTTATATGTGTAGAGCCTCTTTCAGGAGCTCTTGTAGAGCTGGCCTGGTGGTGACGAAATCTCTGAGTACTTGCATGTTCCCAAAGGATTTTATTTTTCCTTCACTTATGAAGCTTAGTTTGGCTGGATAGGAGATTCTGGGTTGAAAGTTCTTTTCTTTAAGGATGTTGAATATTGGCCCCCATTCTCTTCTGGCTTGTAGGGTTTCTGCTGAGAGATCTGCTGTGAGTCTGATGGGCTTCCCTTTGTGGGTAACCCGACCTTTCTCTCTGGCTGCCCTTAGTATTTTCTCCTTCATTTCGACCCTGGTGAATCTGACGATTATGTGCCTTGGGGTTGCTCTTCTTGACGAATATCT
>NW_022442393.1:2898-4524 GCF_009761245.1 Sapajus apella
GTTGCATTCAGGTACGCCTATCAAATGTAGATTAGGTCTTTTCACATAGTTCCACATTTCTTGGAGATTTTGTTCATTCCTTTTTACCCTTTTTTCTCCAGTCTTGCCTTCCCGTTTTATTTCATTGAGTTGATCTTCGACCTCTGATATCCTTTCTTCTGCTTGGTCAATTTGGCTGTTGATACTTGTGCATACTTCCCGAAGTTCTCGTGTTGCGTTTTTCAGCTCCATCAATTCACTTATATTCCTTCTATTTTGTCCATTCTCGTTAGCCTTTTGTCAAATCTTTTTTCAAGATTCTTAGTTTCTTTGCATTGGGTTAGAGCATGTTCTTTAAGTTCACAGAAGTTTCTTACTACCCACCTTCTGAAGTCTGATTCTGTCATTTCATCACACTCGTTCTCCATCCAACCTTGTTCCCTTCTGGTGAGGAGTTGTGATCTCTTGTAGGAGGAGAGGTGTTCTGGTTTCGGGTGTTTTCATCCTTTTTGCGCTGGTTTCTTCCCATCTTTAAGGATTTATCCACCTGTCGACTTTGTAGTTGCTGGCTTTCAATTTGGGTCTCAAATCTTTCAGAATGACGTTCTGTTTGTTGATGATGAGGTATTTCTATTTCTTGGTTTTCCTTCTGACAGTCTGGTCCCTCTGCTATAGGTCTGCTGAGGTTCACTCCAGGCCCTGCTTGCCTGGGGTTCACCTGCAGCAGCTGCTGAACAGTAGGGTTGTTACCAGTTTTCTTCTTCTGCTATCTTTGTCCCAGAAGGATACCCGCCTACTGTCAATCTGATCTCTCCTTTATGAGGTGTCTCTTTGGATATATAGGGGTCAGGGATCTGCTTGAGGAGACGGTATCTTCTTTATAGGAGCTCAAATGGTGAGCTGTGAGCTCTGTTGTTGTTCATTCAGAGCTGCTGGCCAGGTACGTTTAGGTCTGCTGCAGCAGAACTCATAAATGGCTTTTTGTTCCCAGGTGCTCTGTCCCAGGGATTTAGGGCTTTATGAGTTTTGGTTATGCTGCTGCTTTCTATTTTTTTTTTTTCATTCAGAGCTGCCCTGCACAGCAAGGAGGCAGCCTAGTCACTGTCTGCCTATAGAGGCTTTGCTGAGCTGCTGTGGGCTCCGCCCAGCTGTCGAGTGAACTTCCCTGCAGTCCTGTTTATTTGGGTGTAGTTAGAACTGCTTTGGCGATGGTGGCCCGCCTCTGTTGAGGCGGAGTCTCTCTGCTGTGGTGGGTTGCCTTGGCAACGGCTGGCTGCCTCAGCAATGGCGGGCTGTCTCAGCATTGGCTGACTACCTCCGTAGTGGTGGGCTGCCTCGTTAATGGCAGACGCCCCTCACCCACAGAGCTGGACTGTCCCCGGTTCAGCTGGCTTGCTGTGAAACTCTCAATCCAGAGTTTCTGGTTGCTGTTCTTTTGTGGGAGTGGGACCAGCCGAGCCTGATCGCCTGGCTCCCTGCCTCAGAGCCTTTTTTAAGTTGGTGTTCCAGTCGCCTGTTGAAGAGGCGCCGGGGTCGGTTTGTTTTCCCCTGCGGCCACTCACTGCGCTGGCTTAAACAGCGGCACTGAGGTTTATGGCTCTTTTTTTTTTTTGCCCTGGAATCTACTGTCCTGGTTCTCTGCTCAGT
>NW_022442394.1:0-4523 GCF_009761245.1 Sapajus apella
CACACACACATCAGTTTGCCTCTCTAAGTTGCTTGTACAGCTTGACAACCATTCGTCTAGATAGCTTCGTTTTTGTTTTAGAGCAAGATATTTCTCATTGAAGCCTATAGTCTCAGTCACGATGGAATATCCAAATGCAGCTTTTAGAAAAATCGTGTTTCCAACTCGCTGAATCTAAACATAGATGCAACTCGTTTCTCCTGCATTTTGAACGCAGTCTTACTGCTAGTTCTTACATGCCTGTATAAGGCTGGAAAAATCTGTTTCCAGATTCTCCAAAGAAAGGATTTCTGAACTGCTGCACACACACTTCAGTTTAACTCTGTAAGTTGATTCTACAACTTAACAACCATTCTGCTAGATAGCTGCGTTTTTGTTTTATACCAAGATATTTCTCATTACACTCTGTAGTCTCAGTCACTCTGGAATATCCAAACGCAGCTTTTAGAAGAAACGTGTTTCTAACTCACTGAATCTAAACATAGTTGCAACTTCCTAAGTTAAGTGAACACATACCATAGCAGTTTGAACTAGACGATTCCTCTGTGCTTTAAACGCAGTCTTACTGCTAGTTCTTATATGCCTGTATGTGGATATAAATATCTGTTTCCAGATTCTCCAAAGAAAAGTTTTCTGAACTGCTGCATACAAACATCAGTTTTGCTCTGTATGTTGCTAGTACAGCTTGACAACCATTCTGCCCGATAGCTGCGTTTTTGTTTTAGAGCTAGATATTTCTCATTACAGCCTGCAGTCTCATTTACTCTGGAATATCCAAACACGCTTTTAGAAGAAACAGGATTCTAACTCCCTGAATCTAAACATAGATGCAACTTCCTATGGTGAACGAACACAAAGCAGAGGTATTTGAACTAGACGTTTCTCCTGTGTTTTAAACACAGTCTTACTGCTATTTCTCACATGCATGAATATGGCTGGAAATATCTGCTTCAAGATTCTGCAAAGAAAGGATTTCTCAGCTGCTCCACACACACATCAGTTTAATTCTGTAAGTTGATTGTACAGCTAGAAAACCATTCTGCGAGATAGCTGCGTTTTTGTTTTAGATCAAGGTATATCTCATTACAGCCTACCGTCGCATTCGATCTGGAATACCCAAACGCTGCTTTTAGAAGAAACGTGTTTCTAACTCGCTAAATCTAAACGTTGATGCAACTTCCTAAGGTGAGCGAACACAAAGCAGAGCAGTTTGAACTAGACTTTTCTCCTGTGTTTAAAATGCAGTCTTACTATGAGTTCTTATGTGCCTGTATATACCTGGAAATATCTGTATCCAGATTCTCCAACGGAAAGATTTCTGAACTGCTGAACACACACATCAGTTTAACTCTGGTATTTGATTCTACAGCTTAACAACCATTCTGATAGATAGCTGCGTTGTTGTTTTAGAGCAAGATGTTTCTCATTACAGCCTATAGTCTCCGTCATTATGGACTCTCCCAACGCAGGGTTTAGAAAAAACGTGTTTCTAACTCGCTGAATCTAAACATAGATGCAACTTCCTAAGGTGAGCGGACCAAAAGCAGAGCGGTTTGAACTAGACATTTTTCCTGTGTTTTAAACACACTCTTACTACTAGTTCTTATATGCCTGTATGTCACTGGAAATATCTGTTTCCAGAATCTCCAAACAAAAGATTTCTGAACACCTGCACACACACATCAGTTTAGCTCTGTAAGTTGCTTCTACAACTTGACAACCATTCGGCTTGATAGCTGCGTTTTTGTCTTAGACCAAGATATTTCTCATTACAGTCTATAGTCTTAATCTCTCTGGAATATCCAAACGCAGCTTTTCAAAGAAACGTGTTTCTAACTCGCTGAATCTAAACATAGATGCTACTTCCTAAGCTGAGAGAACACATTGGCAGGCAGTTTAAACTTCTCCATTCTCCTGTGTTTTAAACACAGTCTTACTTCTTGTACCTATATGCCTGTATATGGCTGGAAATATCTGTTTTGAGATTCTCCAAAGAGAAGATTTCTGAACTGCTGAACACACACATCAGTTTAACTCAGTAAGTGGATTCTACAGCTTAACAAACATTCTGCTACATAGCTGCGTTTTTGTTTTAGAGCAGGATATTTCTCATTACAGCCTACAGTCTCATTCACTCTGGAATATCCAAACGCAGTTTTCAGAAGAAACGAGTTTCTAACTCGCTGAATCTAAACATAGATGCAACTTCCTGAGGTGAACGAACGGAAAGCAGAGAGTTTGAACTAGACCTTTATGCTGTGTTTTAAACGCAATCTTCCTGCCAGTTCTTACCTGCCTGTATATGGCTGGAAATATCTGTTTTCAGATTGTCGAAAGAAAGGATTGCTGAACTGCTTCACACACACATCTGTTTTACTGTGTAAGTTGATTGTACAGCTTGACATGCATTATGCTAGATAGCTGCCTTTTTGTTTTAGAGCAAGGCATTTCTCATTAGAGCCTACAGTCTCATTCACTCTGGAATATCCAAACGCAGCTTTTGGAAGAAACGTGCTTCTATTTCGCTGAATCTTAACATATGTACAATTTCTTAAGGTGAACGAACACAAAGCTGTGCAGTTTGAACTAGACCTTTCTCCAGTGTTTTAAACGGAGTCTTACTGCCAGTTCTTACATGCCTGTATATGGCTGGAAATATCTGTTTCCAGATTCCCAAAAGAAAGGATTTCTGAACTACTGCACACACACATCAGTTTAACTATGTGAGTTGATTCTACAGCTTAACACCCATTCTGCTAGTTAGCTGTGTTTTTTTGTTTTAGAGCTAGATATTTCTCATTACAGCCTGCAGTCTCATTTACTCTGGAATATCGAAACGCGCTTTTAGAAGAAACAGAATCCAAACTCCCTGAATCTAAACATAGATGCAACTTCCTAAGGTGAATGAACACAAACCAGAGGTGTTTGAACTAGGCGTTTCTCCTGTGTTTTAAACGCAGTCTTACTGCTGTTTCTCACATGCCTGAATATCACGGGAAATATCTGTTTTCAGATTCTCCAAAGAAATGATTTCAGAACTGCTGCAAACACACGTCAGTTTAACTCTGTAAGTTGATTGTACAACTTGACCACCTTTCTGCTAGATAGCTGCGTTTTTGTTTTATAGCAAGATCTTTCTCATTACAGCCTACCGTCTCATTTACTCTGGAATGTCCAAACGCGCTTTTAGAAGAAAGAGGATTCTAACTCCCTGAATCTAAACATAGATGCAACCTCCTAAGGTGAACGAATGCAAAGCAGAAGTGTTTGAACTAGATGTTTCTCCTGTGTTTTAAACGCAGTCTTACTGCTAGTTCTCACATGCCTGTATATGGTTGGAAATATCTGCTTGCAGATTCTCCAAAGAAAGGATTTCTGAACTGCTGCACACACACATCAGTTTAACTCTGTAATTTGATTCCACAGCTTGACAACCATTCGTCTAGATAGCTGCGTTTTTGTTTTAGACCAAGATATTTCTCATTACAGTCTATAGTCTCAGTCAATCTGGAATATCCAAACGCAGCTATTAGAAGAGAAGTTTTTCTAACTCGCTGAATCTAAACATAGTTGCAACTTTCAACGTTGAGCGAACACATAGCAGAGCAGTTTGAACTAGACGTTTCTCCTGTGTTTTAAACGCAGTCTTACTGCTAGTTCTTATATGCCTGTATATGGCTGGAAATATCTGCATCCAGATTCTCCAACAAAAAGATTTCTGAACTGCTGCATGCACACATCAGTTTAACTCTAGAAGCTGATTCTTTAATTAACAACCACTCCGCTAGATAGATGTGTTTTTGTTTTAGACAAGATATTTCTCATTACAGCATATAGTCTCATTCACTCTGGAATATGGAAACGCAACTTTTAGATTAAACGTTTTTCAAACTCGCTGAATCTAAACATAGATGCAACTTCCTAAGGTGAACGAACACAAAGTAGAGCAGTTTGAAATAGACCTTTCTCCTGTGTTTTAAACGCAGTCTTACTGCCAGTTCTTATATGCCTGTACGTGGCTTAAATTATCTGTTTCCAGATTCTCCAACGAAAAGAGTTCTGAACTGCTACAAACACACATCAGTTTAACTCTGTAAGTTGATTTTACAGCTTGACATCCATTGTGCCAGATAGCTGTGTTTTTGTTTTAGAGCAAGATATTACTCATTACATTCTGCAGTCTCCGTCACTCTGGAATAAACAAAGGCACCCTTTAGAAGAAACGTGTTTCTAAATCGCTGAATCTAAACATAGATGCAGCTTCCTAAGGTGAACGAACACAAAGCAGAGCACTTTGAACTAGATGTTTCGCCTTTTTTTTTCCTCGCATTCTTACTGCTAGTTCTTACATGCCTGTATATGGGTTGAAATATCTGTTTCCAGATTCTACAAAGAAAGGATTTCTGAACTTCTGCACACACACATCAGTTTAACTTTGTAAGGTGATTGTACACGTTGACAACCATTTTGCTAGATAGCGGCGTTTTTGTTTTAGAGCAAGATATTTCTCATTACAGCCTGTA
>NW_022442395.1:0-976 GCF_009761245.1 Sapajus apella
GTATCTTGCCTTTCCACCTCAAACTCTTGAGAAGGCTGGATTCACTTAGGAATTCCTGCTACAAAGTAAGACCCAAGTACCCTCTTGAGCAAAGCGGAGCAGGTCTCAGTGGCAAATGGGAAATGAGTAGGTTTCAATCACCACTTTCTCACCAATCATCAAGATGAATGTCTTAAAACGTACATGGGTTGTATTTTTTTATGGTTTTTAATTTATAAATTTAATAAGTCAAATATTTTATTACAACAGAAAGTTGTAAATACACCAGCAAAGGCTTTTTCCCCTGAATTATTTATAAACAATCTACTAACATGATCCTTCCTTGAACTCTAATGTAACTTCCCACATTTAAGAACATTCTACTACATAACCACAATATACTCAAAAGTGGGAATTAATCTAACCAAAATATAATCATCAAAATTGGGAAATAAATATTCTTATATTACTACCACTTAATCTTTAGAACCTTAAACTTTCACCAGTTGGAAAAATTAAATTTTCACCAGTTACCCCCAAATTCCCTTTATAGAATAAGGATCCACTTCAGAATCATGTGTTGTATTTCGTTCTGATGTCTTTCTCTCTATTCTTCTCCAGCCTGGGACAGTTTCTCTTTTCACCTTCACTGTCATTACCTTGACACTTATAAAGATTACAGGCCAGTTATTATTATTATTATATTACATCCTTGGATCTGGGTTTGTCTGAGTTTTCTTGTGATTAGATTCAGGTTACGTAACTTTGGAAGTACTATTACAAAGGGGATGCTATATTCCGCTGTTGCTTCAGATAAGCCTTGCTCTTCCAATTTCTTTTTTTTTCCCATTTATTTATTTTATTGCATTTTAGGTTTTGGGGTACATGTGAAGAACATGCAAGATTTTTGCAAAGGTACACATGTGGCAATGTGATTTGCTGCCTTCCTCCCCATCACCTACCTCTGGCATCTCTCCCCTTGCTATCTCTCCCCAAC
>NW_022442395.1:1076-4046 GCF_009761245.1 Sapajus apella
ACCTATGAGTGAGAACATGAGGTGTTTGATCTTCTGCTCTTCTGTCATTTTGCTGAGAATGATGGTTTCCAGGTTCCTCCATGTCCCTACAAAGGACACAAGCTCGTCGTTTTTGATGGCTGCATAATATTCCATGGTGTATATGTGCCACATTTTCCCTGTCCAGTCTATCGTCAATGGGCATTTGGGTTGGTTCCAGGTCTTTGCTATTGTAAACAGTGCTGCAATGAACATTCGTGTTCACGTGTCCTTATAGTAGAACGATTTGTAATCCTTTGGATATATACCCAGTAATGGGATTGCTGGGTCAAATGGTATTTCTATTTCTAGGTCCTTGAGGAATCGCCACACTGTCTTCCACAATGGTTGAACTAATTTACACTCCCACCAACAGTGTAAAAATGTTCCTATTTCTCCACATCCTCTCCAGCATCTGTTGTCTCCAGATTTTTTAATGATCGCCATTCTAACTGGCGTGAGATGGTATCTCAATGTAGTTTTGATTTGCATTTCTCTGATGACCAGTGATGATGAGCATTTTTTCATATGTTTGTTGGCCTCACGTATGTCTTCTTTTGTAAAGTGTCTGTTCATATCCTTGCCCACTTTTGAATGGGCTTGTTAGTTTTTTTCTTCTAGATCTGTTTTAGTTCTTTGTAAATTCTGGATATCAGCCTTTTGTCAGATGGGTAAACTGCAAAAATTTTTTCCCATTCTGTTGGTTGCTGATTCACGCTAACGACTGTTTCTTTTGCTGTGCAGAAGCTGTGGACTTTGATTAGGTCCCATTCGTCTATTTTGGCTTTTGCTGCCAATGCTTTTGGTGTTTTGGTCATGAAGTCCTTGCCTACGCCTATGACCTGAATGGTTTTGCCTAGATTTTCTTCTAGGGTTTTTATGGTGTTAGGTCTTATGTTTAAGTCTTTAATCCATCTGGAGTTAATTTTAGTGTAAGGTGTCAGGAAGGGGTCCAGTTTCTGCTTTCTGCACATGGCTAGCCAGTTTTCCCAACACCATGTATTAAACAGGGAATCCTTTCCCCATTGCTTGTTTTTGTCTGGTTTGTCAAAGATCAGATAGTTGTAGATATGTTGTGTTGCCTCCGAGACCTCTATTCTATTCCATTGGTCTATATCTCTGCTTTGGTACCAGTACCATCCTGTTTTGATTATTGTAGCCTTGTAGTATAGTTTGAAGTCCGGTAGTGTGATGCCTCCCGCTTTGTTCTTTTTGCTTAGGATTGACTTGGCTATGTGGGCTCTCTTTTTGTTCCATATGAAGTTTAAGGTGGTTTTTTCCAGCTCTGTGAAGAAGGTCATTGGTAGCTTTATGGGGATAGTGTTGAATCTGTAAATTACTTTGGGCAGCATGGCCATTTTCACAATATTGATTCTTCCTAACCATGAACATGGAATGTTTCTCCACCTGTTTGTGTCCTCTCTTATTTCGTTGAACAGTGGCTTGTAGTTCTCCTTGAAGAGGTCCTTTACTTTCCTTGTTAGTTGTATTCCTAGGTATTTTATTCTCTTTGTGGCAATTGTGAATGGAAGTTTGTTCTTGATTTGTCTCTCTTTACATCTGTTATTGTTGTATAGGAATGCATGTGAGTTTTGCACATTGATTTTGTATCCTGAGACTTTGCTGAAGTTGCTTATCAGTTTCATGAGATTTGGGGCTGAGACGATGGGGTCTTGTAGAATACAATCATGTCGTCTGCAAATAGAGAAAATTTGACTTCCTCCTTTCCTATTTGAATGCCCTTTATTTCTTTTTCTTGCCTGATTGCTCTGGCTAGAAATTCTAGTACTATGTTGAATAGGAGTGGTGAGAGAGGGCATCTTTGTCTAGTGCCAGATTTCAAGGGGAATGCTTCTAGTTTTTGCCCATTCAGGATGATATTGGCTGTTGGTTTGTCATAAATAGCTTTTATTATTTTGAGATACGTTCCGTCAATACCTAGCTTATTGAGGGTGTTTAGCATAAAGAGCTTTTGAATTTTGTCAAAGGCCTTCTCTGCATCAATTGAGATAATCATGTGGTTTTTGTCTTTGGTTCTGTTTATGTGGTGAATTACGTTTATAGACTTGCGTATGTTGAACCAGCCTTGCATCCCCCGGATGAAACCTACTTGATCATGGTGGATAAGCTTTTTGATGTGCTGTTGCAATCGGCTTGTCAGTATTTTATTGAAGATTTTAGCATCTATGTTCATCATGGATATTGGCCTGAAGTTTTCTTTTCTTGTTGAGTCTCTGCTGGGTTTTGGAATCAGGATGATGTTGGTGTCATAAAATGATTTGGGAAGAATTCCCTCTTTTTGTGTTGTTTGGAGTAGTTTGAGAAGGAATGGTACCATCTCCTCCTTGTATGTCTGGTAGAAATCGGCTGTGAACCTGTCTGGCCCTGGACTTTTTTTGGGTGGTAAGCTCTTAATTGCTGCCTCAACTTCAGACCTTCTTATGGCTCTGTTCAGGGTTTCGGCTTCTTCCTGGTTTAGGCTTGGGAGGAGGCAAGTGTCCAGGAATTTATCCATTTCTTCCAGGTTTACTAGTTTATGTGCATAGAGTTCTTTCTAATAATCTCTGATGATGGTTTGAATTTCTGTGGAATCTGTGGTGATATCCCCTTTATCGTTTTTTATGGCATCAATTTGCTTATTCTCTCTTTTCTTTTTTATTAATCTAGCTAGTAGTCTGCCTATTTTGTTGATCTTTTCAAAAACCAGCTCCTGGATTTATTGATTTTTTGAAGGTTTTTTTGTGTCTCTATCTCCTTCAGTTCTGCTCTGATCTTAGCTATTTCTTGTCTTCTGCTAGACTTTGAGTTTTTTTGATCTTGCTCCTCTAGCTCTTTTCATTTTGATGATAGGGTGTCAATTTTTGATCTCTCCTTGCTTCTCATGTGGGCACTTATTGCTATATAATTTCCTCTAGAGACTGCTTTAAATGTGTCCCAGAGATTCTGGTATGT
>NW_022442395.1:4146-4522 GCF_009761245.1 Sapajus apella
TCAAGAGCAAGTTGTTCAGCTTCCATGAAGCTGTGCGGTTCTGAGTTAGTTTTTGAATTCTGAGTTCTAACTTGATTGCACTGTGGTCTGAGAGACTGTTTGTTATGATTTCCGTTCTTTTGCATTTGTTGAGGAGTGATTTACTCCCAATTATGTGGTCAATTTTAGAGTAGGTGTGATGTGGTGCTGAGAAGAATGTATATTCTGTGGCTTTGGGGTGGAGAGTTCTGTAAATGTCTATTAGGTTTGCTTGGTCCAGGACTGAATTCAAGTCCTGGATATCCTTGTTAATTTTCTGTCTGGTTGATCTGTCTAATGTTGACAATGGGGTGTTAAAGTCTCCCACTATTATTGTGTGGGAGTCTAAGTCTCTTTG
>NW_022442396.1:0-4517 GCF_009761245.1 Sapajus apella
CACTGTAGGTGTTTTAATCAAAGGAATAGGGTTATACCTAAAAAAAAAAACGTTGGAAGGATAAAGAGCAGGTTGCTTATGCCTCCTGGCTTGACCCTGGAACAATTCAGAAAGCCCAGTGAGGCACCTACTCCCCGTGAGGCCACACAGGAGCTGTGCTTTCTCACGTCTGGATCTCACTGCCACATAGGGGTTTCTGGTCACCTGGACACCAAGGAAGAGAGGTCAAGCAGGTCCCACTCCTCTGGCATTACACCCAGTGATTCAGTCAATATATACTGTTGGGAAAACATGACTTTTCCATGATTGGAAAAGTCTTGAACAGCTAAAAGCAGAACAGGATAGTTGGGCTGCATTTTGTAGATAATGGTGAGTCATAGGCAGGACCCACCTCCTTGGGCCATCATATGTGGACAGATCTTTGTGTGATTATGGCATAACTCTGGGTTCCTTTCTCCATGTGCTTGTTCTTAATTGGCCCAGGAGAGTACCCAAGGGAGAAAGGAACCTGAATTATTGTGTTTTTTTCTTTTTTTTTTTTTTTTTTTTTTTGAGGCAGAGTCTAGGCTTGTCACCCAGGCTGGAGTGCAGCTGCACGATCTCAGCTCACTGCAACCTCTATCTCCTAGGTTCAAGCAATTCTCTGCCTCAACCTCTGCAGTAGCTGGAATTACAGGCACCTGCCACCATGCCTGGCTAATTTTTTCTATTTTTAATAGAGACAGCATTTCACCATCCTGGCCAGGTTGGTCTTGAACTCCTGATCTCATGATCTACCCACCTCAGCCTCCCGAAGTGCTGGGATTATGGTGACAGCCACCATACCTTGCCTCATGTCTTCTTTGACATCCCATTTCTAGCCACAAGGTTAGGAATCATTGATCTCCAGAAGTCAGTGGTCCTAGAGGAAAAAAGCATCTGCCATAGCAGGAGAAGGAAAGGGAGACGGCTATTCCTATTACTAGACTTTTAACAACACCTCTAGGTCAGCTAGCCCAGACTGGAATCTCAACTGGGGCTGGGACTTACTTTCAAATATGCTAAATGATGTAAACTTGTATTCATGCTGATGTTAAATATATCTTTGATGAACAGTGCAAGAAAGCAAATGAAGGCAGGGTGCGGTGGCTCACACCTGTAATCCCAGCACTTTGGGAGGCTGAGACGGGTGAATCACCTGAGGTCGGGAGTTTGAGACCAGCCTAACCAACGTGGAGAAATGCCACCTCTACTAAAAATACAAAATTAGCTGGGCGTGGTGGCACATGCCTGTAATCCCAGCTATTCCACTGGCTGGGGCGGAAGAATCACTTGAACCCAACAGGTGGAGATTGTGGTGAGCCAAGATCACACTATTGCATTCCAGCCTAGGCAACAAGGGTGAAACTCTGTCTCAAAAAAAAAAAAAAAATGATCACTTAGAGGATTCCGTTTGGTAGATAAAACCATATTGAGGCCGGGCGCGATGGCTCAAGCGTGTAATCCCAGCACTTTGGGAGGCCGAGGGGGTGGATCACGAAGTCAAGAGATCGAGACGGTCCTGGTCAACAAAGTGAAACCCCGTCTCTACTAAAAAATACAAAAATTAGCTGGGCATCGTGGCGCACAGCTGTAGTCCCAACTACTCGTGAGGCTGAGGCAGGAGAATTGCTTGAACCCAGGAGGTGGAGGCTGCGGTGAGCTGAGATCGTGCCATTGCACTCAAGTCTCGGTAACAAGAGCAAAACTCCGCCTCAAGACAAAAAAAAAAAAAAGAAAAAACAAACTATATTGAAACATAAGGAGGGAAGAAATCCCCTAAGCTTCCTCAGTGGTGAAGAGACTGGGAGCCACCACTCTAGAATTAGAAAATACAGGTACTAGGCGACAGAAGGGCTGTTACATGTAGTGAGAATTTCCAAACCCCACCCCCTGGAGGGAATGCTTGGTGATTGGGCCTTAGAGAGGAGAGATGCTTGTCCAGCCCATTGTCTGTATGCCCAGGAGAGACAGACTGAGAGAAGACCCTAGTGAGGAGAAGCCCCCAGGCCAGCTCGTCAGCACAGGGTTGGAGGCCTCCAACCGGCTCCAAGTTCTGAACAGTCACAGCCTCCAGAGGCCTGTACTGCTCACACCCAGCAGAGCTGTGCACCAGCCCTCGCCATGCAAATCACTGTCCCTGCAGGGTTTGTAAAGGACCTCTACCTCTGCTCTCCATGTGGGAACAAATATCCCATGGGACACTGAAAGACTATGGAACGCTGCAGAACATGTATTACCTCACTGTGTCCAACTCACAGCCTAAGGTGTTTATTGGTGTTGTTTCAACCAGTACACGTGATTCTTTCCGAAGAGGACATCTTGGCACTCCACCACAGACTTGGTATGAGATATTGGCTGAGCCCTTTGTTTTTTTTTTTTTTGAGGAGTTTCACCCTTGTTGCACAGGCTGGAGTGCAGTGGCGCGATCTTGGCTCATCCCAACCTCCGCCTCCTGGGTTCAAGCAATGCTCCTGCCTCAGCCTCCTGAGTAGCTGGGATTATAGGCATGTGCCGCCATGCCCAGCTGGTTTTGTATTTTTGGTAGAGACCAGGTTTCTCCATGTTGGTCAGGCTGGTCTCAAACTCCCAACCTCAGGTGATCTGCCTGCCTCGCCCTCCTAAAACGCTGGGATTACAGTCAGGAGCCACCGTGCCTGGCCTGGCTGAGCACTTTCAAGTCTCATTCCTAACATCCGTCAGTTGAGCTGGGATAACAATTATCTGACTGACTTCACAGAATCCTAAATGAATTGAATTGGATGATACATGTAAATCTTTATAGTGGGAATTTGGGTGGTTTTTTTCTTTGCGTTATGAAAATCCAGGTCAACTTTTCTTCCTTCTCCCAATTGTTTTTATTGCACATCACTATAAAAACAACAAGAAGGCCGGGCGCGGTGGCTCACGCCTGTAATCCCAGTACTTTGGGAGGCCGAGGCGGGTGGATCACGAGGTCAAGAGATCGAGACCATCCTGTTCAACATGGTGAAACCCCGTCTCTACTAAAAATACAAAAAATCAGCTGGGCATGGTGGCGCATGCTGGTAATCCCAGCTACTCAGGAGGCTGAGGCAGGAGAATTGCCTGAACCCAGGACGGAGAGGTTGCGGTGAGCCGAGATTGCGCCATTGCACTCCAGCCTGGGTAACAAGAGTGAAACTCCGTCTCAAAAAAAAAAAAAAAGAAAAGAAAAGAATTTTCTAATAAACAAGAAAAACCTCACTTGCAATTCCACTACTTGGTACAATAATCATACTTACTTTTCTTTATTTCCTTCCGGTGTGACCAAGGACTGTTTAGCTTTGGGAACCCACAAAGAAACCATTTCAATTAAAAGCACGGGAAGCCGCATCAGTCCCATGAGGCTTTTGCCACCCCTAAGTAGCTCCATATGAGAAAGGAAGAGTAGTGATGCTTGCTTTGAAGAGTTGGAGGGAAAACTGAAATGAAAGTTGAATTTGGATAACAGAAAAATGCAAGGGCACTCACCCCTCCCATTCCCCAGCCTGTCTGACTCTCTCCCCATCATCCCACTCACTTCTTTCAGACAGGGTTAGGGATAGCAAGCCGGAGGAGATGCTGGGAGACAGGGCACTTCTGCACAGACCGAAGGACAGCCCCACGGGTGGCTGTGGGCTGCTCGGTGGCCCTGCCTGCTGCTCTTCTGGGGGATGCACCGCCTTGCTTTCCTTTCTGGTGTTAAGAGTCAAGTGACTCTGTCCAAAGAGTAGTTTCTTCTTCTTCTCAGAGGCAAACAGGAAATGTTTCCTTTCCTGAATAGCTCCGTCTAGTCCCTGGAATCTTACCGAGTCAGTCCCGCAGTAAGTCAGCATCGCGGGAAACACCCCTTTCTGAGCCTCCCGCAGTTCCAGCTGCTTAGGGAACTTGATACAGTATTTTCATGACATCTGTCTACATATGGGCAGCCCAACCGCAGAGCTGGTGGTGGCAACCAAAGCGAACAGAGGACTCGGCTTCAGGAAAACAAAGGCAAAGAAGTATAGCTATGCAACTTTATGAGTCTTGCTCCTATATGAAGATGCCCAGATGGACAAATCAGCAAGGTCTGGACAAGAGGAAAGGTTAACAAGAGAACGTCACATAATTTCTGCTATGCTATTCCTCTGGGCTCTTGTCCTTTCTGCTATAAATGTTCCAGTTGCCGGGCACAGTGATTCATGCCTGTAATCCCAGCACTTTGGGAGGCGGAGGCGGAGGCAGAGGCAGGCGAATCACGAGGCCAGGAGATCGAGACCATCCGGGCCAATATGGTGAAACCTCCTCTCTACTAAAATACAAAAAATTAGCTGGGCATGGTGGCGCGTGCCTGTAGTCCCAGCAATTCAGGAGGCTGAGGCAGAGGAATTGCTTTAACCAGAGGCAGACATTGCAGTGCGCTGAAATCACACCACTGTAATCTAGCCGGGTGAGATAGTGAGGCTCCGTCTCAAAAAAAAAAAAAAAAAAAAAGTTTCAGCTAAAAAATAATAAATACT
>NW_022442397.1:0-4517 GCF_009761245.1 Sapajus apella
CACTGTAGGTGTTTTAATCAAAGGAATAGGGTTATACCTAAAAAAAAAAACGTTGGAAGGATAAAGAGCAGGTTGCTTATGCCTCCTGGCTTGACCCTGGAACAATTCAGAAAGCCCAGTGAGGCACCTACTCCCCGTGAGGCCACACAGGAGCTGTGCTTTCTCACGTCTGGATCTCACTGCCACATAGGGGTTTCTGGTCACCTGGACACCAAGGAAGAGAGGTCAAGCAGGTCCCACTCCTCTGGCATTACACCCAGTGATTCAGTCAATATATACTGTTGGGAAAACATGACTTTTCCATGATTGGAAAAGTCTTGAACAGCTAAAAGCAGAACAGGATAGTTGGGCTGCATTTTGTAGATAATGGTGAGTCATAGGCAGGACCCACCTCCTTGGGCCATCATATGTGGACAGATCTTTGTGTGATTATGGCATAACTCTGGGTTCCTTTCTCCATGTGCTTGTTCTTAATTGGCCCAGGAGAGTACCCAAGGGAGAAAGGAACCTGAATTATTGTGTTTTTTTCTTTTTTTTTTTTTTTTTTTTTTTGAGGCAGAGTCTAGGCTTGTCACCCAGGCTGGAGTGCAGCTGCACGATCTCAGCTCACTGCAACCTCTATCTCCTAGGTTCAAGCAATTCTCTGCCTCAACCTCTGCAGTAGCTGGAATTACAGGCACCTGCCACCATGCCTGGCTAATTTTTTCTATTTTTAATAGAGACAGCATTTCACCATCCTGGCCAGGTTGGTCTTGAACTCCTGATCTCATGATCTACCCACCTCAGCCTCCCGAAGTGCTGGGATTATGGTGACAGCCACCATACCTTGCCTCATGTCTTCTTTGACATCCCATTTCTAGCCACAAGGTTAGGAATCATTGATCTCCAGAAGTCAGTGGTCCTAGAGGAAAAAAGCATCTGCCATAGCAGGAGAAGGAAAGGGAGACGGCTATTCCTATTACTAGACTTTTAACAACACCTCTAGGTCAGCTAGCCCAGACTGGAATCTCAACTGGGGCTGGGACTTACTTTCAAATATGCTAAATGATGTAAACTTGTATTCATGCTGATGTTAAATATATCTTTGATGAACAGTGCAAGAAAGCAAATGAAGGCAGGGTGCGGTGGCTCACACCTGTAATCCCAGCACTTTGGGAGGCTGAGACGGGTGAATCACCTGAGGTCGGGAGTTTGAGACCAGCCTAACCAACGTGGAGAAATGCCACCTCTACTAAAAATACAAAATTAGCTGGGCGTGGTGGCACATGCCTGTAATCCCAGCTATTCCACTGGCTGGGGCGGAAGAATCACTTGAACCCAACAGGTGGAGATTGTGGTGAGCCAAGATCACACTATTGCATTCCAGCCTAGGCAACAAGGGTGAAACTCTGTCTCAAAAAAAAAAAAAAAATGATCACTTAGAGGATTCCGTTTGGTAGATAAAACCATATTGAGGCCGGGCGCGATGGCTCAAGCGTGTAATCCCAGCACTTTGGGAGGCCGAGGGGGTGGATCACGAAGTCAAGAGATCGAGACGGTCCTGGTCAACAAAGTGAAACCCCGTCTCTACTAAAAAATACAAAAATTAGCTGGGCATCGTGGCGCACAGCTGTAGTCCCAACTACTCGTGAGGCTGAGGCAGGAGAATTGCTTGAACCCAGGAGGTGGAGGCTGCGGTGAGCTGAGATCGTGCCATTGCACTCAAGTCTCGGTAACAAGAGCAAAACTCCGCCTCAAGACAAAAAAAAAAAAAAGAAAAAACAAACTATATTGAAACATAAGGAGGGAAGAAATCCCCTAAGCTTCCTCAGTGGTGAAGAGACTGGGAGCCACCACTCTAGAATTAGAAAATACAGGTACTAGGCGACAGAAGGGCTGTTACATGTAGTGAGAATTTCCAAACCCCACCCCCTGGAGGGAATGCTTGGTGATTGGGCCTTAGAGAGGAGAGATGCTTGTCCAGCCCATTGTCTGTATGCCCAGGAGAGACAGACTGAGAGAAGACCCTAGTGAGGAGAAGCCCCCAGGCCAGCTCGTCAGCACAGGGTTGGAGGCCTCCAACCGGCTCCAAGTTCTGAACAGTCACAGCCTCCAGAGGCCTGTACTGCTCACACCCAGCAGAGCTGTGCACCAGCCCTCGCCATGCAAATCACTGTCCCTGCAGGGTTTGTAAAGGACCTCTACCTCTGCTCTCCATGTGGGAACAAATATCCCATGGGACACTGAAAGACTATGGAACGCTGCAGAACATGTATTACCTCACTGTGTCCAACTCACAGCCTAAGGTGTTTATTGGTGTTGTTTCAACCAGTACACGTGATTCTTTCCGAAGAGGACATCTTGGCACTCCACCACAGACTTGGTATGAGATATTGGCTGAGCCCTTTGTTTTTTTTTTTTTTGAGGAGTTTCACCCTTGTTGCACAGGCTGGAGTGCAGTGGCGCGATCTTGGCTCATCCCAACCTCCGCCTCCTGGGTTCAAGCAATGCTCCTGCCTCAGCCTCCTGAGTAGCTGGGATTATAGGCATGTGCCGCCATGCCCAGCTGGTTTTGTATTTTTGGTAGAGACCAGGTTTCTCCATGTTGGTCAGGCTGGTCTCAAACTCCCAACCTCAGGTGATCTGCCTGCCTCGCCCTCCTAAAACGCTGGGATTACAGTCAGGAGCCACCGTGCCTGGCCTGGCTGAGCACTTTCAAGTCTCATTCCTAACATCCGTCAGTTGAGCTGGGATAACAATTATCTGACTGACTTCACAGAATCCTAAATGAATTGAATTGGATGATACATGTAAATCTTTATAGTGGGAATTTGGGTGGTTTTTTTCTTTGCGTTATGAAAATCCAGGTCAACTTTTCTTCCTTCTCCCAATTGTTTTTATTGCACATCACTATAAAAACAACAAGAAGGCCGGGCGCGGTGGCTCACGCCTGTAATCCCAGTACTTTGGGAGGCCGAGGCGGGTGGATCACGAGGTCAAGAGATCGAGACCATCCTGTTCAACATGGTGAAACCCCGTCTCTACTAAAAATACAAAAAATCAGCTGGGCATGGTGGCGCATGCTGGTAATCCCAGCTACTCAGGAGGCTGAGGCAGGAGAATTGCCTGAACCCAGGACGGAGAGGTTGCGGTGAGCCGAGATTGCGCCATTGCACTCCAGCCTGGGTAACAAGAGTGAAACTCCG
This sequence comes from Sapajus apella, assembly GCF_009761245.1. Lineage (NCBI taxonomy): Eukaryota > Metazoa > Chordata > Mammalia > Primates > Cebidae > Sapajus > Sapajus apella. The sequence goes on from NW_022442397.1 coordinate 3,186, forward strand.
TCTCAAAAAAAAAAAAAAAGAAAAGAAAAGAATTTTCTAATAAACAAGAAAAACCTCACTTGCAATTCCACTACTTGGTACAATAATCATACTTACTTTTCTTTATTTCCTTCCGGTGTGACCAAGGACTGTTTAGCTTTGGGAACCCACAAAGAAACCATTTCAATTAAAAGCACGGGAAGCCGCATCAGTCCCATGAGGCTTTTGCCACCCCTAAGTAGCTCCATATGAGAAAGGAAGAGTAGTGATGCTTGCTTTGAAGAGTTGGAGGGAAAACTGAAATGAAAGTTGAATTTGGATAACAGAAAAATGCAAGGGCACTCACCCCTCCCATTCCCCAGCCTGTCTGACTCTCTCCCCATCATCCCACTCACTTCTTTCAGACAGGGTTAGGGATAGCAAGCCGGAGGAGATGCTGGGAGACAGGGCACTTCTGCACAGACCGAAGGACAGCCCCACGGGTGGCTGTGGGCTGCTCGGTGGCCCTGCCTGCTGCTCTTCTGGGGGATGCACCGCCTTGCTTTCCTTTCTGGTGTTAAGAGTCAAGTGACTCTGTCCAAAGAGTAGTTTCTTCTTCTTCTCAGAGGCAAACAGGAAATGTTTCCTTTCCTGAATAGCTCCGTCTAGTCCCTGGAATCTTACCGAGTCAGTCCCGCAGTAAGTCAGCATCGCGGGAAACACCCCTTTCTGAGCCTCCCGCAGTTCCAGCTGCTTAGGGAACTTGATACAGTATTTTCATGACATCTGTCTACATATGGGCAGCCCAACCGCAGAGCTGGTGGTGGCAACCAAAGCGAACAGAGGACTCGGCTTCAGGAAAACAAAGGCAAAGAAGTATAGCTATGCAACTTTATGAGTCTTGCTCCTATATGAAGATGCCCAGATGGACAAATCAGCAAGGTCTGGACAAGAGGAAAGGTTAACAAGAGAACGTCACATAATTTCTGCTATGCTATTCCTCTGGGCTCTTGTCCTTTCTGCTATAAATGTTCCAGTTGCCGGGCACAGTGATTCATGCCTGTAATCCCAGCACTTTGGGAGGCGGAGGCGGAGGCAGAGGCAGGCGAATCACGAGGCCAGGAGATCGAGACCATCCGGGCCAATATGGTGAAACCTCCTCTCTACTAAAATACAAAAAATTAGCTGGGCATGGTGGCGCGTGCCTGTAGTCCCAGCAATTCAGGAGGCTGAGGCAGAGGAATTGCTTTAACCAGAGGCAGACATTGCAGTGCGCTGAAATCACACCACTGTAATCTAGCCGGGTGAGATAGTGAGGCTCCGTCTCAAAAAAAAAAAAAAAAAAAAAGTTTCAGCTAAAAAATAATAAATACT
>NW_022442398.1:0-2414 GCF_009761245.1 Sapajus apella
CCCTCCAGAGTCAGAGGGCTTCAGCTCTCATGTCTCTGCCTATAGATCTGGTGGTCGGGACACTGGAGGGTGGGTGAGAAGGATACTGAAAAGGGAAAATGATTAATGAGAAAGTGACTGTGCCCCAGAAGGGCAAATAAGCAAGCTCTTACATGACTGCATCAATTAGCTCTTGTTGTAAAATGCCCCAAAGTGAGTGGCTTAAAATTATAAGCATTCATTTATTTCGTTCATGGTAATGTGGGTCAGTAACATGGACTGGGCTCAGATGGGTGGTTCTTCTTTTCTTGGCTGGGTTTTCTCATGTGCCTGCAGCTGTGTGTCTGAAGCTGGGATGGCTTTCTGTTCCATGTGGGTTTCCATCCTCCAAAAAGCTAGCTCAGGCTTGTTCATGTGGCTGCTTGGGAGGCTTCTAAGCAATAGGCCAAAAGCCACATTTTCTCTTGAGGCTCACAGCCGGCATAGCTTTAACTCCACTCTACTCTGTTGGTCAAAGGTGGTTTTGTTGCCAGCCCAGTTTCAAGTGGTGTCTGCTCGGCGGCAGTAACATAGCATCACAGACGACTGAGTAGCTTCAACAACAGAAATGTATTTTTCTCATGATTCTGGAGGCTGGAAGTTCCAGATCAGGTATCCTCAAGTTGATTCCATCTGAGGCCTCTGCCTTTGGCATGCAGTTGGCCACCTCCTCCCTGTGTCCTCATATGGTCTTTCCTCTGTGTGTGCCCTGGTGTTTCCCTGTGTGTCTACATTTTCTCCTCTTATAAGGACCCCAGTCAGACTGGATGAGGGCCCAGCCTAAGGACCTCATTTTAACTTTATTGCCTCTTTAAAGGCCCTATTTCCAAATACGGTCACATTCAGAGATACCGGGGTTTGGGGCTTCGATATACAAATTTTGTGAGGACACAATTTAGCCCATAACAAAGGTGGAGAAAAACAACATCTCTTGATTTTGAGGAGCTGCAGTCAGACTGCAAAGAAGCATGCACAGTGGGGGAAATAACCGAGATTATGATTGTGAAAAAGTCAACCACGCCGACTGATCCTCCACACCTGGCCTGGTTTGGGCAAAGGCAACACACATGGGCACCTCCTCTCACCAGCTGTACCTTCTCCCTCCTTCCCCTGCAAGACTTTTCCTGGAGTTTATTGGTGATCTCAAGCCCCCGGACTGGAAGGACTACCTCCTCGCGGTGCTGATGTTCCTCTCGGCCTGCCTGCAAATGCTGTTTAAGCAGCAGAACACGTACCGGCTCAAGGTGCTGCAGATGAGGCTGCAATCGGCCATCACTGGCCTGGTGTACAGAAAGGTGAGCCCTGGGGGACAAGTGCAGGTCTTCCCAGCCGGGGAAAGCAACATAACTGAACTCGTTGGTAGTAATGCTATCAGCAGCTGAGAAAGCTTTCAGTCCTTACTTATTAGAGTCACTCACGATATATTGTCACTTCCTTTGTTATTTCTCTTTATTTGTGTGTATTTATTTTTTTGATACAGAGTCTCTATCCACAATGACCTACTAGGGTGCTGGATTATGGGCGTGAGCCACCTCGCCCGGCCTCCCTTCCTTCTTAAGTCTGAGTCATATTCTGCTGTGCAGATGGATCACACTGTGTTTATCTTTTCATCTGATGGTGGACCCGTTGGTTGATTTTGCCTTTTGGCTGTTGTGAATCACGCTGCTGTGAGCACACGTGTGCAAATACCTCCCTGAGTTCCTGCTTTCTATTCTTTTGGGATGGATGGCAGTGGCTTTGTTAGAGCAAATGGTAATGCTGTGTGTAAGTGTTTTGAGGGACCACCATTTGTAAAGTGTTTTGTTGTTGTTGTTGTTGAGATGGAGTCTCATTGTGTCACCCAGGCTGGAGTGCAGTGGAATGATCTGGCCTCACTGCAACCTCCTCCTCCCACGTTCAAGCCATTCTTATGCCTCAGCCTCCTGAGAAGCTGAGATTATAGGCACTGGCCACCACACCTGGTTCATTTATGTACTTTTAGTAGAGACAGGGTTTAACCATGTTGGCCAGGCTGGTCTCAAACTCCTGGCCTCAGGTGATCTGCCCACCTCGGCCTCCCAGAGTGCTGGGATTACAGGTGTGAGCCACCTCACCTGGCTCTTGTAAAGTGTTTTAATCATCCTGTTTTACTGTTCTTCAGCTGGGGTTGTGATCTCAGCCCTGCTTCTCTCTGCTCCTGCTAAGGGACTTCCCATAGGCAGCCCAGTCCCCACCACTGTCCAGGAGACAGCATACCTGGAAGTGAAGTTGGGTCGGTCCTGCCTCAGTGCTGCTTCTGTTTTAGGTAAATATCCTGTGGGGTCAGGAGAGAAAATCCCAAGTGCACCTGTGGAACACCATGGGCATCCCCCAACTCAGGACTGTGGGAGAGATGGGGTGTTGGAGGAGAGGTAAAC
>NW_022442398.1:2514-4516 GCF_009761245.1 Sapajus apella
TTTGAGATGGAGTCTTGCTCTGTCACCCAGGCCTGGAGGGCAGTGACGCAATCTTCGCTCAATGTAACCTCCACCTCCCAGGTTCAAGAGATTCTCCTGCTTCATCTGCCTGAGTAGCTGGGACCACAGGTGAGTGCTACCACACCTGGCTAATTTTTGTATTTTTAGTAGAGCTGGGGTTTCCCCATGTTGGTCAGGCTGGTCTCCAACTCCTGATCCTAAGCCATCCACCCACCTTGACCTCCCAAAGTGCTGGGATTCAAGGTGTGAGCCACTGCACTCAGCAAAGCCCTGCTCCGTTCTAATCCCACCGCCTGTGAAAGGCTTCTGGAAGCTCACAGAAAAAAATGGCCCCAGTATGACGGCTCCCACTCACTTGTTCCCAGAGTTCTGGGGACACACAGTGAGGAGTGGTTGTTTTTCTCACTCATGTGGATGTGATGAGCCTGGTCAAAGAAGTTTGCTGTTGCTGACTTGCAGCTGGTCAGGCCCCTGTGCTGTGGAAATTGGCCCCACTAAATCCTTATGCCTCAGTTTACTTGGCTAACTCAGATCTCCATCCCTGCCTCAGGCTGGGTTTGGCTCCTCCCTGTCATGCCATGTGGGAATCTCCCATGTGATACTTACTTACTTGATTGATTGATTGATTGAGATGGGATCTTACTCTATCACCCAGGCTGGAGTGAAGTGGTACAATCTCAGCTCACTGCAACCTCTGCCTCCTGGGTTCAAGTGATTCTCCTACCTCAGCCTATTTAGTAGCTGGGATTACAGGTACATACCACCATGGCCTGCTAATTTTTTTATTTTTAGTAGAGACAAGGTTTCTCCATGTCGGTCAGGTGGGTCCCAAACTCTTGACATTGTGATCAACCTGCCTCAGCCTCCCAAAGTGCTGGGATTACAGGCTCACATGCACCTGACCCGTGTGACACTTTAATGAAGTAAGGTGTGTAGGTGACGGCTGCCTGATCATCTTCCCACCACGGGACAGGGCTAGGGGCTGTGTTGTCTGGAAATTCCTCAGCTCTTTATGCTAGTAAGGGAAGAAGGAAGAGGGAGCCCTCGGGGGACATGCAGTGAGGTTTGGTGGGGACATAGCTCACCAGATTGTAGTTGGTGTTCCTATGTAACTTGTAATTGCTCTCATAGAAGGTGGCCTAGGACCTCAGGGAGTGGGGGTTGCTCATTATCACCTAGGGGTTGGGGGAAGAGAAGCTGAGGCTGTACAGAGCCAGCAGGCAGGACAGGGAAACCAGGACCAGGTGCGGTAGCTCACGCCTGTAATTCCAGCAGTTCGGGAGGCGGAGGCAGGTGGACTATTTGAGGTCAGGAGTTTGAGACCATCTGGCTAACATGGTGAAACCCCGTCTCTACTAAAAATACAAAATTAGCCAGGCCTGCTAGTGCATGCCTGTAATCCCGGCTACTCAGGAGGGTGATGCAGGAGAATCGCTTGAATATGGGACACTGAGGTTGCAGTGAGCCGAGGTCATGCCATTGCACTCCAGCCTGGGCAACAAGAGTGAAACTTTGTCCTGGGGGAAAAAAAAAAAAAAAGAAAGAAAGAAAAAAGAAAATGAACTTGCTCTGCCAATGTGGCTGCAGGTGCAACCCCTGATGTGTCCCCCCTGCCTTGCTCCTGCTCCAACATCACTCATAACCCCCAGCTGTGTATTTGAAGTCCTGCAGTTCAGTCAGCATGGATTTGCAGAGCTGCGAGCCTGGGGTCTGTCCTGCAGCAGGAGACACAGAGAAGGGAGCCCTGGGTTTGAGCCAGAGGCAGCCTGTGGTGTCCCCCTGCAGGCCCTGGTCCCCTTGTGTTTTGTGACACTCTCCCATATCCTCACACAAGCCACTCCCATTTTCAGCATGATTACAGATGCTTCTTGACTCATGATGGGGTCATGTCCCCATAAATCTATCATAAATTGTTAATAGCAGCCAAGTGCAGTAGCTCACGTCTGTAATCCCAGCAGTTTGGGAGGTCAATGTGGGAAGA
>NW_022442399.1:0-4515 GCF_009761245.1 Sapajus apella
AGTTACTCATAAAGTGAGTGGATTAAAATCTTTTAACAAACATTTTATTCATTTTTCTTCACATGACTCAAGATAATTTCTTAATCAAAATAAGTGAAAGATTTTCTTCCTCTCTTTTCACTCACTTATCACTGTCTAAAGAGAGAAATCAGTTCATTATGAATGGTAATTATAGCTGAATCAAGGACCTGAACGATTCTTTTTCCTTCTTTCCAGGATGAACACCAAGATAAAATCCAGTCCTCTTTCCAGCCACAGCCTCTAATCTATCCATTCGTTGAGCCTATCCCCTACCCTTTCTTTCCACAAAGCATTCTGCCTCTTGCTCAGCCTGCTGTGGTGCTACCTGTCCCTCAGCCTGAAATAATGGAAGTCTCTAAAGCTAAAGACACTGTCTATACTAAGAACAAAGTGATGCCCATCCTTAAATCTCCAGCGATGCCCGTTTTTCACCCTCAACTCCTGAAACTCACTGCTCTTGAAAATCTGCATCTTCCTCTGCCTCTGTTCCAGCCCATGATGCACCAGGTCCCTCAGCCTATTCCTCAAACTCTTGCACTTCCTCCTCAGACTCCTGTGCTTCCTCCTCAGCCCCTGTGGTCTGTTTCTCAGCCCAAAGTCCAGCCCATCCCTCAGCAAGTGGTGCCCTACCCTCAGAGAGATGTGCCTGCTGCAGCCTTTTTGGTCAATCAAGAACTTTTACTTGACCCCACCCACCAGATCTACCCTGTGTCTCAGCCATTTGCCCCAGTTCAGAAGCCCATTAGTGTAAGTCCAAATTTACTGACTTTGCTGTTTCGTTTGAGATGTGTATGTGATGGTAGAATGAAAGAATAAATGTACAGTAAATGAATTTTTTAAAAAAAGTATAGTTAAGTGATCCTTAATGCCTACCTATACAATAGAACCTCCTGGAGAAATATTCCGTTGCAAATCCCAGTGCCTATGCCTACCAAGAGATTCTGATATAATTGTTCTGGTTTTCTGTGTAGAGGAAACTGAGTGTTGGGGAAAACAAAACAAAACAAAACAAAAAAACACTATTGGATGAATTCTGATTTAATTAATCTGTTGAGAATTCTCATTTAGATAAAGTAATTAAGGCTTACAAAAGCTGGAATTAAATTTAATAATATTATTGAATTGGGAACAAAAATGCTAAAAAAAGTTCTATCATTTCCCTTGTGCACATCTGTTTCACACATGCTCTACTTCACATTTTGCTTTTGCTATAAATATATATAAAGTCAAAAGATTGAGATGCTTATTTCTCTACTTACAACATTCTTAAGCAAGTTTCCTTACCAAGAGGTCAATTATTGATATATTTGTATTTGTTTATTTTTTTAAGGTCTAAGAGGATTTCAAAGTTAATGTTCCCTCCTCATTTTGGTAAGTTTTGGGAGTTTGGAGATTAAATTGATCATTTTTACACATGATGTCGTTTTACATTTAGTTATCCTAGAGAAGTCCAAGGTAGTGAAAATTCCATACATGCAAGAAATTTTTTAAATTAATTATCACCTTATTTTCAATGGTTGACTATCACTTACTGAACTGAAATTATCTTTTGCATTTCAAATAACTTTAATTTTATTTATGTACACCTGACAGACTTGACTGGCTTGCTTTCAAGGGCCTGTATACTTACATTTGATTATCATTATTTTTAGGAAAAACAGAATATGTGTCTTAATTTATTTTTATGGAAATTCATTTGCATTTTTGTCAAAAACCTACTTGCATTTTTATTCCTAACCTCGCCTTCATAAGCTTTGTAGTTACTTAAAATTGTCGTTTAATTCATGAGTCAAAATTACTCAAAGTGTAAAGGTTAAAAAGAGGAGAGGATAGCATTGCAATGTTAAGATACAAAGACTTTTGTGATTATGAAAGAATAGAAATTTTACAGAAACAATTTCATGTTAGCTAACATTTAGCTATATACAATCTTTATATGCCTCCAGACTACAACAAAATACATTTGTAATAAAATTTCTTTTGTGAATTAGTCACACCAAAGTTAAAAAGGAAGATAGATGAATAGTCACATATTATAACACAACTAATCATATATTTGCTCTCTACTTCACAGAATTGACTGAGACTGGAAATGTGACGTCTTTTCCATCTTTGTATTATATTATCCCAAATTAAGTATGTTTGAATGAATTTACATGAAAAAATGGAGCTTTATTTCTTTATTTATTTAATATATTATATGTCATTCATTTAATTTGCATTTTGACTCATGAACTGCTTACATTTTCCGAATATTAATTCAACTAGTACCACAGAAGTTCAGTATTCATTAGGAAATGCTACAAACATATCAAAATATGCATAAAAATTGTTTCTGTGGGTTGTGCTTATTATTATTTCTTTAAGGGTCTATTTCCTTTCCAGTCATTTCAATAAATTATCCTGAAGCATATTTAAGTTGTTCTGTCTTTTTTTTTCTAACCAAGTTGGTCTCTTTAATGTTAACTTTGAGTTGTTATTAATGTTCAAAATAATCTTGGAAGAATGCTTTGAAATTAGAACGTTTTGAAATGAATATTAAAAGATACGAAAAAGTGGAAGATAAAAAGGATGGTTTTATACCCCATTTGCTATAGAACGTTTTGGTTTATGTCTATTTTTCCAGTGTCATTATTGTAGCTATGCGTTTCACTTTCAAAATGATCCAGCATTAGATGTTAAATTTTGTGGCGACCCTGGGAAAAAAGTTTTAAATGTGAAATCTGAAACATAACTTGCCAGAGGGTGACTATGTAATGCTGTAAGAGCTTTCATTCCAGGTGGATAAAGTAGTCAGTGCAAAGAATTTTACTGAAGTTTTGATCACATATTAGAAACATGGTTAATGTACTGTATACTACATGATAGATGATCGCTATTGCTCCACATTGCTGACATTGCTTACACCAGAGCACCAAAGCATTCTAACAAATCAAAATGAACTGGGTAATGTGGTGTTAGCCAGAAAGTTGGCATGTGAAACTCTGACAGCCATTAATTCTAACTGTGAAGTAATTGTTTATTGTGATTATCTTTTTTTCTACACCAACTCCTCCCCTTATACATTCAATTATATCTTCTTGAGTTTATGTAGTGACTGATGTCTATCAATTATCCTATCTTTCTTATATTTCCATTGTTTCCCTGGCCTTATATTAACATAAGCATCATGGAAGACCTGCTTATGCTATAATATCTTGCATCATTAAAGAACAAAATTGCATCCTTAATACTGTACCTCCAACCCACTTCCAATTATTTAGATAACTTTATATCAATTGTCATACAAAAATATCCATAGTGCTGTTTCCATATCTCATATCTTATTCTATTTTTAACCCACTCCAATCAAAATTTTGTCCCCCACTGAAACCACTTCATTTCAAGTTTATCAATAATTTTCACATTGCTGATTTGTGTTCATTTAGCCCAATCTCTCAGTGTTATTTGGTAGAATTTATCATGTTTATTTCCTTGAAATATAATTCATTTCTTCATTTGAAATCCTTAACCTAATAAACCCTTGGTTTCTTTCTTTTTTTTTTTTTTTTTAATGTACTTTAGGTTCTGGGATACATGTGCAGATCATGCAGGATTGTTGCATTAGGTACACACATGGCAATGTGGTTTGCTGCCTCCATCCCCCTGTCACCCACATGTGGCATTTCTCCCCATGTTATCCCTCCGTGACCTCCCCCCACCGCTGTCCCTTCCTTGGCCCCCACAACAGACCCCAGTGTGTGATGCTCCCCTCCTTGTGTCCCTGTGTTCTCATTGTTCCACACCCAGAACGGAAAATCAAACACCGCATGTTCACACTATAGGCAGGTGTTGAACCCTTGGTTTCTTCTTTAACTCACTTACCACTTCTCAGTCTCCCTTCTTGTATTTTATCCTTTTCCAAATCCTTAAAGGTTGGAGTACTCTAGGGGTTATCCTTACCCTGGCTCATCCTGTTAAGTTCCCTGGCTTTAAGTGTATTCTTATGCTAACGACTTCCAAATCTGTATCTCCAAACTTATTTCTTTTGTGAACTCAAAACTCATGCACTCAACTGCCTTCTTGATCTCCACATCTAACTAAAAATCTCATACCTGACATTGCCTAACATAGCTCATAATCTGAATCCAGTCCCCAGCATGATCTTTATTCAATCTTCTCCACATCAATACATAGCTCCACACTCCTCTGTCATCAAAATTAAAAACTTTAAAGTCACCATTGATTTCTTCTTTCATCCTTGTTTTGGGTTGGATAGCGTCCTTCAAAATGTCATGTCTTTCTGGAAGGTCATTATTTGGAAGCAGGTCAATTTCTGATACAATTAGTTAAGATCAGGTCATAACAGAGTAATATGGACCCTTAAGCCAACGAGACTGTTACTGTTATAAGAAGAGACACAGACAGAAGCATAGGAGAGAATGTCATGTGATGACAGAAGCAGAGATTGTAGTGATGCATCTATAAGCCAATAAATACCCAAGATTTCTGGCA
>NW_022442400.1:0-4514 GCF_009761245.1 Sapajus apella
TAGGCTGCCTCCTTGCTGGGCTGGGCAGGTCTGAAGGAAAAAAAAAAAAAAAAGAAGGCGGCAGCATAACAGAAACTCATAAATAAAGCCCTAAATCCCTGGGACAGAGCACCTGGGAACAAAAAGCAGTTTATGAGTTCTGCTGCAGCAGACCTAAACGTACCTGCCCAGCAGCTCTGAATGAACAACAACAGAGCTCGCAGCTCACCATTTGAGCTCCTATGAAGAAGAGACCATCTCCTCAAGCAGCTCCCTGACCCCTATATATCAAAAAAGACACCTCATAAAAGAGAGATCAGATTCACACTAGGCGGGTATCCTTCTGGGACAAAGATAGCAGAAGAAGAAAACTGGTAACAACCCTTGCTGTTCAGCAGCTGCTGCAGGTGAACCCCAGGCAAGCAGGGCCTGGAGTGAACCTCAGCAGACCTACAGCAGAGGGGCCAGACTGTAAGAAGGAAAACCAAGAAACAGAAATAACCTCATCATCAACAAACAGAACGTCAATCTGAAAGATTTGAGACCCAATCTGAAAGCCAGCAACTACAAAGTCGACAGGTGGATAAATCCTTAAAGATGGGAAGAAACCGGCATAAAAAGGATGAAAACACCCGAAACCAGAACACCTCTCCTCCTAAAAGGGATCACAACTCCTCACCAGCAAGGGAACAAGGTTGGATGGAGAACGAGTGTGATGAAATGACAGAATCAGACTTCAGAAGGTGGGTAGTAAGAAACTTCTGTGAACTTAAAGAACATGTTCTAACCAAATGCAAAGAAACTAAGAACCTTGAAAAAAGATTTGACGAAATGCTAACAAGAATGGACAAAATAGAAAGGAATATAAGTGAATTGATGGAACTGAAAAACGCAACACGAGAACTTCGTGAAGCATGCACAAGTATCAACAGCCGAATGGACCAAGCAGAAGAAAGGATATCAGAGGTCGAAGATCAACTCAATGAAATAAAACAGGAAGGCAAGACTGGAGAAAAAAGGGTAAAAAGGAATGAACAAAGTCTCCAAGAAATGTGGGACTATGTGAAAAGACCTAATCTACGTCTGATAGGCATACCCGAATGCAACGAAGAGAATGAATCCAAGCTGGAAAATACTCTTCAGGATATTATCCAGGAAAACTTCCCCAACCTAGCAAGGCAGGCAAACATTCAAGTCCAGGAAATACAGAGAACACCACAAAGATATTTGTCAAGAAGAGGAACCCCAAGGCACATAATCATCAGATTCAACAGGGTCGAAATGAAGGAGAAAATACTAAGGGCAGCCAGAGAGAAAGGTCGGGTTACCCATAAAGGGAAGCCCATCAGACTCACAGCAGATCTCTCAGCAGAAACCCTACAAGCCAGAAGAGAATGGGGGCCAATATTCAACATCCTTAAAGAAAAGAATTTTCAACCCAGAATCTCCTATCCAGCCAAACTAAGCTTCATAAGTGAAGGAAAAATAAAATCCTTTGTGAACATGCAAGTACTCAGAGATTTCGTCACCACCAGGCCAGCTCTACAAGAGCCCCTGAAAGAGGCTCTACACATATAAAGGAACAACAAGTACCAGCTCAACTAAAGGGCAAAACACCCAGCTAGCACCAAAATGGCAGTATCAAATTCACACATAACAATATTAACCCTAAATGTAAATGGACTAAATGCCCCAATCAAAAGACACAGACTGGCAAATTGAATAAAAAGACAAAACCCATCAGTGTGCTGTATCCAGGAAACCCATCTCACATGCAAGGATACACAAAGGCTCAAAATAAAGGGATGGAGGAAGATTTACCAAGCAAATGGAGAGCAAAAAAAAGCAGGAGTTACAATTCTCATCTCTGATAAATTAGACTTTAAAGCAACAAAGATCATAAGACACAAAGAGGGACATTACATAATGGTAAAAGGATCAATGCAACAAGAAGAGCTAACGATCCTAAATATATACGCACCCAATACAGGAGCACCCAGATACATAAGGCAAGTTCTTAATGACTTACAAAGAGACTTAGACTCCCACACAATAATAGTGGGAGACTTTAACACCCCATTGTCAACATTAGACAGATCAACCAGACAGAAAATTAACAAGGATATCCAGGACTTGAACTCAGATCTGGACCAAGCAAACCTAATAGACATTTACAGAACTCTCCACCCCAAATCCACAGAATATACATTCTTCTCAGCACCACATCACACCTACTCTAAAATTGACCACATAATTGGGAGTAAATCACTCCTCAGCAAATGCAAAAGAATGGAAATCGTAACAAACAGTCTCTCAGACCACAGTGCAATCAAGTTAGAACTCAGAATTCAAAAACTAACTCAGAACCGCACAGCTTCATGGAAACTGAACAACTTGCTCCTGAATGTTGACTGGATAAACAATGAAATGAAGACAGAAATAAAGATGTTCTTCGAAACCAACGAGAATGAAGACACAACATATCAGAATCTCTGGGACACATTTAAAGCAGTCTCTAGAGGAAAATATATAGCAATAAGTGCCCACATGAGAAGCAAGGAGAGATCAAAAATTGACACCCTATCATCAAAATTGAAAGAGCTAGAGGAGCAAGATCAAAAAAACTCAAAGTCTAGCAGAAGACAAGAAATAGCTAAGATCAGAGCAGAACTGAAGGAGATAGAGACACAAAAAACCCTTCAAAATATCAATAAATCCAGGAGCTGGTTTTTTGAAAAGATCAACAAAATAGACAGACCACTAGCCAGATTAATAAAAAAGAAAAGAGAGAATAACGAAATTGATGCAATAAAAAATGATAAAGGGGATATCACCACAGATTCCACAGAAATTCAAACCATCATCAGAGATTATTACAAACAACTCTATGCACACAAACTAATAAACCTGGAAGAAATGGATAAATTCCTGGACACTTGCCTCCTGCCAAGCCTAAACCAGGAAGAAGCTGAAACCCTGAACAGACCCATAACAAGGTCTGAAGTTGAGGCAGCAATTAAGAGCTTACCACCCAAAAAAAGCCCAGGTCCAGAAGGGTTCACAGCTGAATTCTACCAGACATACAAAGAGGAGCTGGTACCATTCCTTCTGAAACTATTCCAAACAACACAAAAAGAGGGAATTCTTCCCAAATCATTTTATGACACCAACATCATCCTGATTCCAAAACCCGACAGAGACTCAACAAGAAAAGAAAACTTCAGGCCAATATCCATGATGAACATAGATGCAAAAATCTTCAATAAAATACTGACAAGCCGATTGCAACAGCACATCAAAAAGCTTATCCACCATGATCAAGTAGGCTTCATCCCGGGGATGCAAGGCTGGTTCAACATACGCAAGTCTATAAACGTAATTCACCACATAAACAGAACCAAAGACAAAAACCGCATGATTATCTCAATTGATGCAGAGAAGGCCTTTGACAAAATTCAGCAGCCCTTTATGCTAAAAACACTCAATAAGCTAGGTATCGATGGAACGTATCTCAAAATAATAAAAGCTATTTATGACAAACCAACAGCCAATATCATACTGAATGGGCAAAAACTGGAAGCATTCCCCTTGAAATGTGGCACTAGACAAGGATGCCCGCTCTCACCACTGCTATTCAATATCGTATTAGAAGTTCTAGCCAGAGCAATCAGGCAAGGAAAAGAAATAAAGGGCATTCAAATAGGAAAGGAGGAAGTCAAATTGTCTCTATTTGCAGACGACATGATTGTATATCTACAAGACCCCATCATCTCAGCCCCAAACCTCCTGAAACTGATAAGCAAGTTCAGCAAAGTCTCAGGATACAAAATCAATGTGCAAAAATCACATGCATTCCTATACACCAATAACAGACTTAAAGAGAGCCAAATCAAGAACAAACTTCCATTCACAATTGCCACAAAGAGAATAAAATACCTAGGAATACAAGTAATAAGGAACGTAAAGGACCTCTTCAAGGAGAACTACAAGCCACTGCTCAACGAAATGAGAGAGGACACAAACAGATGGAGAAACATTCCATGTTCATGGTTAGGAAGAATCAATATCGTGAAAATGGCCATACTGCCCAAAGTAATTTACAGATTCAATGCTATCCCCATCAAGCTACCAATGACCTTCTTTGCAGAACTGGAAAAAACCACCTTAAACTTCATATGGAACCAAAAGAAAGCCCGCATAGCCAAGTCAATTCTAAGCAAAAAGAACAAATGGGGGGCATCACACTACCAGACTTCAAACTATACTACAAGGCTACAGTAATCAAAACAGCATGGTACTGGTACCAAAACAGAGATATAGACCAATGGAACAGAACAGAGGTCTAGGAGGCAACACAACATATCTACAACCACCTGATCTTTGACAAACCAGACAAAGTAAGCAATGGGGAAAGGATTCCCTGTTCAATAAATGGTGTTGGGAAAGCTGGCTAGCCATGTGCAGAAAGCAGAAACTGGACCCCTTCCTGACACCTTACACTAAAATTAACTCCAGATGGATTAAAGACTTAAACA
>NW_022442401.1:0-4513 GCF_009761245.1 Sapajus apella
TGTTCTCTCCACAGTGGTCCTGCTACTGTGAGTCAGAGTGTCTCATTTCTCCTGATAAAAAACTCCAGTGGCTCCACCTCGGTCTTGTGAAGCTTCTACAACGTCAAGCACGTGTGCAAGTGAGGGCATACTTGGTTTAGTGTAGGCACTAAAGTAATTTTTGTTGACTGAATGATTAAAATATGAGTGTATTAAAATGGACCACAGAAAATTACAAAATGTAAGACACTGAAAACGTTAAGCAAGATTTTATTTTATGTAACTAGTGTGTATATCAATTCATCAATTCATTCCATGAGTCTGTTGAGCCTGTGTATGAATTTTATAAGACTGTATAACAAATTATTACAAGCATTGGCTTTAAAAAACAACTTTATTGTTGATTTCTTTATTTTTAGAGACAGAGTCTCCCTCTGTCATCCAGGGTGAAGTGCAGTCACATGATCATGGCTCACTGCAGCCTCAAACTCCTGGGCTCAAGGGACCCTACTGCCTCAGTCTTCAGAGCAGCTAGGACTGCAGGCCAGTGCCATCATGCCCAGCTGATTAAAAAAAATTGTAGAGACGAGTGTCTCACTGCATTAACCTGGCTGGTCTCAAACTCCTGCTGCAAGTGATCCTCCTGTGTCAGCTCCTCGAATGTTAGGATCACAGGCCTGCACTACCATGCCTGGCCAAACAACACCCCTTGAGCTGTTTATAGTTCCTTAGTCAGAAGTCTGGGCAAGATGTGGATGGAATCTCTGTTCTGGACTTCCCAAAGCTGTGTTTTCATTTTCAATCCTCCTTCAGGCTTATACAGAGGTGGCAGAATACAGTTTCTGGCAGTTGTAAGTCTGGGGTCCTTGTTCCTTGCTGGCTGTCAAGGTAGAGAACAGGGAGGGCTGTGCTCAATTCCTGGTGCCCACCAGGGTTCTTACCTACACAGCCCCTTCATTTTCAAAGCCCACAGTGGAGGAAACCCCTCATGCTGAATCCCTCTCACACTGTGAATCTCTATGCTCACGAAAGACCCAGTCCTTTCCTAGGCTCACCTGTTGTGTAGGGCAGTCCAAGCAGAAAAAACCCAGACTAAAGTTAACTAATTGAGGCCCTTAATTATACCTGCTGAATCCCTTCACAGCAGCGCCTACATTAGAGTTGGGTGAATAACTGGGGGAAGGTGCATGACCAGGAGGTCATTGCTGGGGGCCATCATAGAATCAGCCTAGCAAGGATTGAATCTTCCATTGGTGTTTAATTGAGACACAGTTGGAAATTGAAGTTCAAGTAAAGTGAAAATTGTGAACCGTAATAAAATACATCCTCTTCAGCCATGGAAATTGTCCTTACCTTTTACAACTAAGTTACATGTTTAATATCTTATAGCTAATTTAGGCCTGGTGTGGTGGCTCACGCCTGCATTCCTAGCACTGTGGAAAGCAGAGGAAGGCAGATTTGTTGACTCCAGAAGTTCAAGATCAGCCTAGGACACACGGTCAAACCCCCATCTCTACAAAAAGAAATTTAGAAAATTAGCCAGGCATGGTGGCTCATGTCTGTAGTCCCACATACTCAGGAGGCTGAGGTCACAGGATCCCTTGAGCCCAGGAGGTCGACACTGCAGTGCATGGTGATCATGCCACTGCACTTCAGCCTGGGTGACAGAGAGTAACCCTGTCTCAAAAATAATAATAACGATGATGATAAATTTAGAGCAAATGCAAATTAATGTGTAATAATATATCCTGTCTTGTCAAAATTAGTTATTTACTATTACACAACAAATTATGTAAAACTTAGCAGCTCAGAACAACAAATATTCATCATCTCCCACAGTTTCCAATGGTAAGGAATCCAGGAAAGGTTTCCCTGAGTGCTCCTCGCTCAGTTCCTCTCACAAGGTTGTAGTCCAGTTGTCAGCCAAGGGCTGCATCATCTGAGCGTTTCACTGGGGCTGAGGATTCATAGGAAACATGACTTAGTCACATGGCTGTTGGAAAAGGCCTAGTTCTTTGTTGTCTGGTCTCAGAAGTCCTCAGTTCTTAGCCACATGGACCTTCCTGCAGGGCTGCTTATGGGACAGCAGCTGGCTTCCCCCAGAGCTCACGATCCCAGAGACAGAGAGAAAGTAGAAGCCGCAGTGAGTTTTACGTTCTACACCCAGAGTCACGAACTGTTATGTCAGCGTTACTCTATCTGTTAGAGGTTGTACTAGCTGGTTCTCACACTGCTATAAAGAAATACTCGAGACTGGGTTATTTATAAAGGAAAGAGGTTTAATTGACTCACAGTTCTGCATGGCTGAGAAGGCTGCTCCAGGTAACTTACGACCATGGCAGAAGTGGAAGCAAACACGTTCTTCACGTGGTGGTAGGAGACAAAAGTGCAGAGCAAAGGAAGGAAAGCCCCTTATAAAGCCATCAGATCTCATGAGAATTCACTCACTGTCATTAGAACAGCGTGGTGAGGGCAGGCGTGGTGGCTCATGCCTGTAATCCCAGCACTTTGGGAGGCCGAGGCAGGTGGATCACAGGATCAGGAGTTTGAGACCAGCCTGGCCAACATGATCAAACCCTATCTCTATTAAAAATACAAAGATTAGCCTGGGGTGGTGCCTTGTGCCTGTAATTCCAGGTACTCAGTAGGCCGAGACAGGAGAATTGTTTGAACCCAGGAGGCAGAGTTTGTGGTGAGCTGAGATTGTGCCATTACATCCCAGCCTGGGCATCAGAGTGAGACTCCATTAAAAAAAAAAAAGAAGAAAGAAAGAAAGAAAGAGAACGGCGTGTGGGAACCGTCCCCATCATCCAATCACAATCACCTGCCATGTGGTCCCTCCCTCAGTATCAGGAGATTACAATTCACATGAAAATTCAAGATGAGATTCAGGTGGGAACACAGAGCCAGGCCATATCAGAAGTGCATCGTTAAGTTCGAGCCACACTCAAGAGAGGGAAGTAAGCTGCACGTCTGGAAGGGAGCAGTATTAAAGGATCTGCATATATGTTAAAGCAAAATTAAAGGTATTATTTCAGGATTTTGTAAATCAAAGCCTTTTTTTATCTAATTATTGTTCTTTCATATGGTTTAACCTTGTCTTTTAATTTAATTTTAAATAATGCTTTAACCTTGACTTTTAATTTTATTTCATTTTAAGTTCCAGGGTACACGTACAGGATGTGCAGGTTTGTTACATAGGTAAACGTGTGCCATGGTGGTCTGCTGCACCTATCAACCCATCACCTAGGTATGAAGCCTGGCATGCATTAGGTATTTTTCCTAATGCTCCCCCAACCACCACCCACCCACAACAGGCCCCAGTGTGTGTTGTTCCTCTCCCTGTGTCCATGTGTTCTCATTGCTCAGCTCTCAATTACACATGAGAACATGCGGTGTATGGTTTTCTGTTCCTGTGTTAGTTTGCTGAGGATAATGGCCTCCAGCTTCATCCATATCCCTGCAAAGGACTTGATCTCATTCCTTTTCAGGGCTGCATAATATTCCTTGGTGTAGGTGTACCATATTTTATTTATCCAGTCCATTGTTGATGGGCATTTGGGTTGATTTCATGTCTTTGCTCTTATCAATAATACTGCAATGAACATACACATGCAAGTATCTTTATAATAAAATGATCTCTATTCCTTTGGGTATATATCCTGTAATGGGATTGCTGGGTGAAATGGTATTTCTAGTTCTAAATCTTTGAGGAATTGCCACAGTGTCTTCCACAATGGTTGAATCAATTTACATTTCCACCAACAGTGTAAAAGCATTCCTATTTCTCCTCAACTTCCCCAGCATCTGTTGTTTCTTGACTTTTTAATAATTGCCATTCTGACTGGCATGAGATGGTATCTCATTGTGGTTTTGATTTGCATTTCTCTAATGATCAGTGATGTTCAGTTTTTAAAAATATGTTTGTTGGCTGCATGTACATGTTCTTTTGAGAAGTGTCTGTTCATGTCCTTTGTCCACTTTTTAAGAAAGTTGTTTTTCTCATGTAAATTTGACTAATTTGTTTGTAGATTCTGCATATTAGATCTTTGTCAGATGGATATTTTGAAAGATACATTGAAAATTTTTTCTCCCATTCTGTAGGATGTCTGTTCACTCTGATGATAGTTTCTCTTGCTGTGCAGAAGCGCTTTTGTTTAATGAGATCCCATTTGTTAATTTTTGCTTTTGTGGCAGTTGCTTTTGGCAATTTCATCATAACATCTTTGCCAATGTCTATGTTCTGAATGGTATTGCCTAGATTTTCTTTCAGGGTTTTTATACTCTTGAGTTTTACATTTAAGTCTTTAATCCACCTTGAGTTAAATTTTGTGTAAGGTGTAAGGAAGGGGTCCAGTTTCAATTTTCTCAATATGGCTGGCCAGTTCTCCCAGCACCATTTATTAATTAAGGAATCCTTTCCCCACTGCTTGTTTTTGTCAGGTTTGTTGACGATCCATTGGTTGTAGATGTGTGGTCTTATTTCTGAGTTCTCTATTCTGTTCCATTAGTCTATGTGCCTGTTTTTGTACCA